>NC_052166.1:5389155-5439427 GCF_902713615.1 Scyliorhinus canicula
TCCTCCTCTCTCCCTCTCTCCCCCTCTCCCTCTCTCTCCCTCTCTCTCTCCTCTCTCCCTCTCTCTCCCCCCCTCTCTCTCTCTCTCTCCCTCTCTCTCCCTCTCCCTCTCCCCCTCCCTCTCCCCCTCCCTCTCCCTCTCCCTCTCTCTCCAGGTGGGACGCGTCCTGGTGGAGAGTTGCGAACAGTACGGGACTTGCCCCAAGTGCCTGAGCTCCGGAGACCCTCACTGCGGCTGGTGTGTCCTGGACAACAGGTTGGTAACTATCCCCAAAGCTAGCATGGTGCCGGACGGGCCAAATGGTGTCCACCATGTCCACTCTCATTCCATGCATTTTGCTGCCTCAATCCTGCAAAAGCTGCTTGCTGCAAAACGGACTGGTTGCCATTGGTGACTGGAGCACAGGAAGATCCCACATGGGGCAATGATTGATATTTACTGGATTTTGTTTACCTTGAGGGATCAATATAAATCAGGGAACCGGGGTGGTGGGATTGAATAGCTTTCCCCTCCCATCCCCCCCGAATGTCACGCTGCCTGATTTCATTTCTGGACAGCCCGTGGATTTTTCAGAGCAAACCTGAGACTCTTAAGTTACGTGTCTCTTCCCTCAGCACTGACCCTCCGACAGTGCGGCACTCCCTCAGCACTGACCCTCCAACAGTGCGGCGCTCCCTCAGCACTGACCCTCCGACAGTGCGGCGCTCCCTCAGCACTGACCCTCCGACAGTGCGGCGCTCCCTCAGCACTGACCCTCCGACAATGCGGCGCTCCCTCAGCACTGACCCTCCGACAGTGCGGCGCTCCCTCAGCACTGACCCTCCGACAGTGCGGTGCTCCCTCAGCACTGACCCTCCGACAGTGCGGCGCTCCCTCAGCACTGACCCTCCGACAGTGCGGCGCTCCCTCAGCACTGACCCTCCGACAGTGCGGCGCTCCCTCAGCACTGACCCTCTGACAGTGCGGCGCTCCCTCAGCACTGACCCTCCGACAGTGCAGCACTCCATCAGTACTAACCCTCCGACAGTGCGCCGCTCCCTCAGCACTGACCCTCCGACAGTGCGACCCTCCCTCAGGACTGACCCTCCGACAGTGCGCCGCTCCCTCAGCACTGACCCTCCGACAGTGCGCCGCTCCCTCAGCACTGACCCTCCGACAGTGCGGCGCTCCCTCAGCACTGACCCTCCGACAGTGCGGCGCTCCCTCAGCACTGACCCTGACCCTCCGACAGTGCGACCCTCCCTCAGGACTGACCCTCCGACAGTGCGGCGCTCCCTCAGCACTGACCGTCCAACAGTGCGGCGCTCCCTCAGCACTGACCCTCCGACAGTGCGGCGCTCCCTCAGCACTAACCCTCCGACAGTGCGCCGCTCCCTCAGCACTGACCCTCCGACAGTGCGGCCCTCCCTCAGGACTGACCCTCCGACAGTGCGCCGCTCCCTCAGCACTGACCCTCCGACAGTGCGGCGCTCCCTCAGCACTGACCCTCCGACAGTGCGGCGCTCCCTCAGCACTGACCCTCCGACAGTGCGGCGCTCTCTCAGCACTGACCCTCTGACAGTGCGGCGCTCCCTCAGCACTGACCCTCCGACAGTGCAGCGCTCCCTCAGCACTGACCCTCCCACAGTGCGGGGCTCCATCAGTACTGACCCTCCGACAGTGCGGCACTCCCTCAGCACTGACCCTCCGACAGTGCGGCGTTTCCTCAGCACTGACCCTCCGACAGTGCAGCACTCCCTCATCACTGACCCTCCGACAGTGCAGCGCTCCCTCAGCACTGACCCTCTGACAGTGCGGCGCTCCCTCAGCACTGACCCTCCGACAGTGCGGCGCTCCCTCAGCACTGACCCTCCGACAGTGCGGCACTCCCTCAGCACTGACCCTCTGACAGTGCGGCACTCCCTCAGCACTGACCCTCCGACAGTGCGGCGCTCCCTCAGCACTGACCGTCCGACAGTGCGGCGCTCCCTCAGCACTGACCCTCCGACAGTGCGGCGCTCCCTCAGCACTAACCCTCCGACAGTGCGCCGCACCCTCAGCACTGACCCTCCGACAGTGCGACCCTCCCTCAGGACTGACCCTCCGACAGTGCGGCGCTCCCTCAGCACTGACCCTCCGACAGTGCGGCGCTCCCTCAGCACTGACCCTCTGACAGTGCGGCGCTCCCTCAGCACTGACCCTCCGACAGTGCGGCGCTCCCTCAGCACTGACCCTCCGACAGTGCGGCGCTCCCTCAGCACTGACCCTCCGACAGTGGGGTTCTCCCTCAGCACTGACCGTCCAACAGTGCGGCGCTCCCTCAGCACTTGCCCTCCGACAGGGCGGCGCACCCTCAGCACTGATCATCCGACAGTGCGGAGCTGCCAGAGCACTGACCCTCGAACAGTGCGACCCTCCCTCAGGATTGACCCTCCGACAGTGCGCCTCTCCCTCAGCACTGACCCTCCGACAGTGCGGCGCTCCCTCAGCACTGACCCTCCGACAGTGCGGCGCTCCCTCAGCACTGACCCTCCGACAGTGCGGCGCTCCCTCAGCAGTGACCCTCTGACAGTGCGGCGCTCCCTCAGCACTGACCCTCCGACAGTGCAGCGCTCCCTCAGCACTGACCCTCCCACAGTGCGGGGCTCCATCAGTACTGACCCTCCGACAGTGCAGCGCTCCCTCAGCACTGACCCTCTGACAGTGCGGCACTCCCTCAGCACTGACCCTCCGACAGTGCGGCGCTTCCTCAGCACTGACCCTCCGACAGTGCAGCGCTCCCTCAGCACTGACCCTCCGACAGTGCGGCGCTCCCTCAGCACTGACCCTCCGACAGTGCGGCGCTCCCTCAGCACTGACCCTCCGACAGTGCAGCGCTCCCTCAGCACTGACCCTCTGACAGTGCGACGCTCCCTCAGCACTGACCCTCCGACAGTGCGGCGCTCCCTCAGCACTGACCCTCCGACAGTGCGGCGCTCCCTCAGCACTGACCCTCCGACAGTGCGGCGCTCCCTCAGCACTGACCCTCTGACAGTGCGGCGCTCCCTCAGCACTGACCCTCCGACAGTGCGGCGCTCCCTCAGCACTGACCCTCCGACAATGCGGCGCTCCCTCAGCACTGACCCTCCGACAGTGCGGCGCTCCCTCAGCACTGACCCTCCGACAGTGCGGCGCTCCCTCAGCACTGACCGTCCGACAGTGCGGCGCTCCCTCAGCACTGACCCTCCGACAGTGCGGCGCTCCCTCAGCACTGACCCTCCGACAGTGCGGCGCTCCCTCAGCACTGACCCTCCGACAGTGCGGCGCTCCCTCAGCACTGACCCTCCGACAGTGCGGCGCTCCCTCAGCACTGACCGTCCGACAGTGCGGCGCTCCCTCAGCACTGACCCTCCGACAGTGCGGCGCTCCCTCAGCACTAACCCTCCGACAGTGCGCCGCACCCTCAGCACTGACCCTCCGACAGTGCGACCCTCCCTCAGGACTGACCCTCCGACAGTGCGCCGCTCCCTCAGCACTGACCCTCCGACAGTGCGGCGCTCCCTCAGCACTGACCCTCTGACAGTGCGGCGCTCCCTCAGCACTGACCCTCCGACAGTGCGGCGCTCCCTCAGCACTGACCCTCCCACAGTACGGCGCTCCCTCAGCACTGACCCTCCGACAGTGGGGTTCTCCCTCAGCACTGACCGTCCAACAGTGCGGCGCTCCCTCAGCACTGACCCTCCGACAGGGCGGCGCTCCCTCAGCACTGACCCTCCGACAGTGCGGCACTCCCTCAGCACTGACCCTCCGACAGTGCGACCCTCCCTCAGGATTGACCCTCCGACAGTGCGCCTCTCCCTCAGCACTGACCCTCCGACAGTGCGGCGCTCCCTCAGCACTGACCCTCCGACAGTGCGGCGCTCCCTCAGCACTGACCCTCCGACAGTGCGGCGCTCTCTCAGCAGTGACCCTCTGACAGTGCGGCGCTCCCTCAGCACTGACCCTCCGACAGTGCAGCGCTCCCTCAGCACTGACCCTCCCACAGTGCGGGGCTCCATCAGTACTGACCCTCCGACAGTGCAGCGCTCCCTCAGCACTGACCCTCTGACAGTGCGGCACTCCCTCAGCACTGACCCTCCGACAGTGCGGCGTTTCCTCAGCACTGACCCTCCGACAGTGCAGCGCTCCCTCAGCACTGACCCTCCGACAGTGCGGCGCTCCCTCAGCACTGACCCTCCGACAGTGCGGCGCTCCCTCAGCACTGACCCTCCGACAGTGCAGCGCTCCCTCAGCACTGACCCTCTGACAGTGCGACGCTCCCTCAGCACTGACCCTCCGACAGTGCGGCGCTCCCTCAGCACTGACCCTCCGACAGTGCGGCGCTCCCTCAGCACTGACCCTCCGACAGTGCGGCGCTCCCTCAGCACTGACCCTCTGACAGTGCGGCGCTCCCTCAGCACTGACCCTCCGACAGTGCGGCGCTCCCTCAGCACTGACCCTCCGACAATGCGGCGCTCCCTCAGCACTGACCCTCCGACAGTGCGGGGCTCCCTCAGCACTGACCCTCCGACAGTGCGGCGCTCCCTCAGCACTGACCCTCCGACAGTGCGGCCCTCCCTCAGCACTGACCCTCCGACAGTGCGGCGCTCCCTCAGCACTGACAGTTACATTGTTAACGGCGGAGTATCTCTCTCTGTGGTGGAGAAGGTTTGTTCAGCAGGAAGACCCCAGTGAAGAATTAGTTTTGTTTTGGTTGCTGGGTAATTATGGCCTCCCAGTGTTGAGTGTTTTTGGGTGACTGTTGAGGAAAATATTTAACTTGCCCGGTTTATGATGTGTCAGCTGATGATTCATCCCAGTCTGTCTAAATGTGAAATTACCCATCACTCAAACCATTGTTTCCATCTGTTTACTGTGATTATAAAATCCTGATATACCCTCCCCTTGCTTCACATCCCCCCTTCCCACCCGTCCCCCTCCACCTCCCCTTCCTCTCCGTCCCTCTTTCTCTTCCTCTCTTCCCCATCCTCTTTTGCTCCCCCCCTTTCTCTATCTCTTCACTCCTGTCTTCCCTCCCCCTCACCGTGTATCACTCTCTCTCCCCCCCTTCTCCTCCCCCAGTCACCCTCCCTCTGTCTCTTTCGCCTCTTTCTCTCCCTCTCCATCCAGCTCGCTCACCGTCTCTCCCTCCACTTCCCCTCTCTCTCTCTCTCTCTACCCCTCGTGCCAACCCTCTCTCCATCGCTGTCTCCGTCTCTCTTTCTGTGCGCATGTGTGAGAGAGTGTGTGTCTGAGCGAGTGTGAGTGTCAGGGAAAGGCTGCTTATGTGTGAAAGTCTGTGTTTGTGCGAGTGTAAGAGTGTGTGTGTCAGTGAGTGTGTGAGACAGTCTGTGTGAGTGTGTGTCGGAGTAAGTGTGTGCCTCTATATGTATTTGTGTGCGTGTGTGTGTGAGTAAGTGCGTGTGGGTGAGTGTGGTGTGTTTGAGTGAGTGTGCGCGCGAGTGTGTATGTGTGAGAATGTGTGTGTGTGTCAATTTTCGGAGGAAAGGGGCGAGTCGGGACGGGGAGCCTCCGGCTGGGGGGCTGGAGTGTGCGGGAGGCGCGGGCACGTGGCTGGCCGAAAAAAAGAGATGGCTAGTCAGCAAGGGGTTGGGGGGGGGGGGGCTGATTAACCCCCCGACCAGGCTGCACGTGGAACGTGGGAGGCCTGAATGGGCCGGTCAAGAGGGCCCGTGTGTTCTCGCACTTGAAGGGGCTAAAGGCAGACGTAGCCATGCTACAAGAGACACATCTGAAGGTCGTGGATCAAACCAGGCTGAGGAAGGGATGGATGGGGCAGGTCTTTCACTCAGAGCTTGATGCGAAGACCAGGGGGGTGGGGGCGCAATCTTGGTGAGCAAGCGGGTGGCATTTGAGGTGGGGGGAGGGTATTGAGGCGGATAAAGGGGGTCGATATATTATGGTGAGCGGCAAGCTGCAGGAGGCCCGGGTGGTGTTAGTGAGCATGTATGCCCTGAATTGGGACGATGCGGACTTTATGAAGCGGATGTTGAGTAAGATTCCGGATCTGGAGTCAAGCAGTCTGGTAATGGGTGGGGGGGACTTTAACACGGTCCTGGACCCGGCCCTGGATCGGTCTAGGCCTAGATCGGGTAAGAGGCCGGCAGCGGCCAAGGTCCTGAGGGGGTTCATGGACCAGATGGGGGGAGTGGACCCGTGGAGATTCGCTGGGCCAAGGGCGAAGGAGTTTTCTTTCTTCTCCCACGTCCGCAAGGCTTACTCGCGGATTGACTTTTTCGTGGTGAGCAGGGCGCTAATCCCGAGAATGGAGGGGGTAGAGTACTCAGCCATTGCGATCTCGGACCATGCCCCGCACTGGTTACGGGTATAGGGTGGATACGTTGACTTGAGTAGGGTGATCATTGCTCGGCACAACATCGAGGGCCGAAGGGCCTGTTCTGTGCTGTACTGTTCTATATATGATGGGGAACTTGTTTATAGACGGGACTTTCTCTAGCCTGGGGGCGCTGGAAGAGAAATTCAGGTTGCCCCCAGGGAATACCTTTAGGTACCTGCAGGTCCGAGCTTTCCTGAGGAAGCAGGTGGGGGAATTCCCGCTGTTGCCGGCCCGGAGGGTACAGGACAGGGTGGTTTCGGGCATGTGGGGAGGGGATGGAAAGGTACCGGACATATACCAGGGGCTGCAGGAGGCGGAGGAGGCCTCGGTGGAAGGGTTGAAGGGCAAGTGGGAGGAGGAGCTGGGTGAAGAGCTGGATGAGGGCCTGTGGGCAGACGCCCTGGGCAGGGTCAATTCCTACTCATCTTGTGCCAGGCTCAGCCTGGTTCAGTTTAAGGTGGTGCATATGACAGTGGCGAGAATGAGCAAGTTCTTTGGGGTGGAGGACAGGTCCGTGAGGTGTTCAGGGAGCCCAGCAAACCATGTCCATATGTTTTGGGCATGCCCGGCACTGACAGAATTCTGGAGGGGCTTTGCAAAGGCCCTGTCCAAGGTCTTGGACACTCGGGTAAAGCGGAGCTGGGGATAGCGATATCTGGGGTGTCAGAGGATCCGGGAGTGCAGGAGCCGAAAGAGGCCGGAGTCCTGGCCTTTGCCTCCTTGGTAGACGGCTCTTGTTAATGTGGACGGACGCAAAGCCCCCGAGTGTGGAGACTTGGGTCAGTGACATGGCTGGGTCTCTCAGGTTGGAGAGGATAAAGTTTGCCCTGAGAGGGTCCTTGCTGGGGCTCTCCAGGCGGTGGCAACCGTCCCTTAACTTTCTCGCGGAACGTTAAGTGGAGGAGGCCGGCAGCATCAGCAAGCCCGGGGGGGTGGGGGGGAGATTGAGGCGGGGGGGGGGGGGGGGGGGGGGGGGGGGGGGGGGGGGGGGATGGGGGGGGGGGGGGCGGTATGAGTGGTGGATTGATTTTACTTGTAAAGGGCAGATACCCCACCTTGCTTTGTTAAGTTGTTAATTAGTTTCTCTTTATTATGACTATTATGTTTTTTGTTTTTTTCTTTCTGTAGTGGTTTGTAAAATTTTGTAAAAATTTTGGATAAAAAAAAAAGAGAATGTGTGTGTGTGTCTGTGAGTGAGAGTGTGAATGCTTTTTGAAAGTCTGAATGTGTGTGAGTGTGTGTGAGAGAGTGTATGAGTGTGAGGGTGAGTGTGTGAGAGTCTGTGAGTGTGTGTGACTGTCTGAGAGTGTGTGTGTGAGAGTGTGCAATGTGTGAATGTCAGAGTGTGTGTGTGAGTTTGTGAGTGATAGTGAGTGTGTGTCTGAGTGAATGTGTGTGTGGGTGTGCTGGTGTGTGTGAGTGCACGAGTGTGTGCAAGTGTGTATGAGTCTGTGAGTGTGTGTGTCTGACAGTGAGTGTGTGTGAGTCTGTGAATGTATGTGTGTGAAGCTGTGTGTGCGTGAGCGTGTCTGAGAGTTTGCATGAGAGTGAGTGTGATTTTGTGAGAATGTGTGAGTCTATGTGAGTGGGTGTGTGGGTGAGTATGTGTGTCTATGTGAGTGTGTCTATGTGAGCGTGTGAGCGTGTATGTGTCTGAGAGTGTGAGTGTGTGTAAGTCTGTGAGTGAGTGTGTGTGAGTCTGTGAGTGTGTCTGAGAGTGTGTGTCTGAATGAGTGTGTGTCTGAGAGTGTGTTTCTGAGAGTGTGTGTGTGTATGTCTGAGAATGTGAGTGTGTATGAGTGTGCGTGAGTCTCTGAGTGAGGGTGTGTGAGTGAGTGTTATGTGTGTGTTGAGAGTGTGTGTGTGTGAGTCTGAGTGTGTGTGTGTGAGTCTGTGTGTGTGTGAGTCTGAGTGTGTGTGTGTCTGAGAGTATGAGTGTGTGTGTCTGAGAGTGAGTGTGTGTGTCTGAGAGGGGGATGAGGGATGAGGGGGGATCTTATAGAAACATTTAAAATTATGAAGGGAATAGATAGGATAGATGCGGGTAGGTTGTTTCCACTGGCGGGTGACAGCAGAACTAGGGGACATAGCCTCAAAATAAGGGGAAGTAGATTTAGGACTGAGTTTAGGAGGAACTTCTTCACCCAAAGGGTTGTGAATCTATGGAATTCCTTGCCCAGTGAAGCAGTTGAGGCTCCTTCATTACATGTTTTTAAGGTAAAGATAGATAGTTTTTTGAAGAATAAAGGGATTAAGGGTCATGGTGTTCGGGCCGGAAAGTGGAGCTGAGTCCAAAAAAGATCAGCCATGATCTAATTGAATGGCGGAGCAGGCTCGAGGGGCCAGATGGCCTACTCCTGCTCCTAGTTCTTATGTTCTTATGTTCTTATGAGTGTGTGTGTGAGTGTGCTGGTATGTGTGAGTGCACGAGTGTGTGCAAGTGTGTATGAGTCTGTGAGTGTGTGTGTCTGAGAATGAGTGTGTGTGTCTGAGAGTGTGTGTGTGTGTCTGAGAGTGTGTGTGTGTCTGAGAGTGTGTGTGTGTGTCTGAGAGTGTGTGTGTGTGTCTGAGAGTGAGTGAGTGTGTCTGAGAGTGTGTGTGTGAATCTGTGAGTGAGTGTGAATCTGTGAGTGAGTGTGTGTCTGAGAGTGTGTGTGTGTGTCTGAGAGTGTGTGTGTCTGAGAGTGTGTGTGTGTGTCTGAGAGTGTGTGTGTGTCTGAGAGTGTGTGTGTGTGTCTGAGAGTGTGTGTGTGTCTGAGAGTGTGTGTGTGTGTCTGAGAGTGTGTGTGTGTGTCTGAGAGTGAGTGAGTGTGTCTGAGAGTGTGTGTGTGAATCTGTGAGTGAGTGTGTGTCTGAGAGTGTGTGTGTGTGTCTGAGAGTGTGTGTGTGTGTCTGAGAGTGTGTGTGTCTGAGAGTGTGTGTGTGTGTCTGTGAATGAGTGTGAATCTGTGAGTGAGTGTGTGTCTGAGAGTGTGTGTGTGTCTGAGTGTGTGTGTGTGTGAATCTGTGAGTGAGTGTGTGTGTCTGAGAGTGCGTGTATGAGTGTGCGTGAGTGTGTGTCTGAGAGTATGAGTGTGTGTGTGTCTGAGTGTGATTGTGTGTGAGTGTATGTATGTCAGAGAGTGTGTGTGTGTGAGTGTGTGTATCTGAGAGTGAGTGTGTGTGAGTGTATGTGTGTCTGAGAATGTGTGTGTGAGTGTGTGTCTGAGAGTGAGAGTGTGTGTGTGTCTGAGAGTGAGTGTGTGTGTGAGTGCGTGTGTGCGCGAGTGTGTGTATCTGAGAGTGTGAGTGTGTGTGAGTTTGTGTGTCTGAGAGTGTGTGTGTGTGAATGTGTGTGTCTGTGAGTGTGTGTGTATGAGAGTGAGTGTGTGTGTGAGTCTGTGAGTGTGAGTCTGTGAGTGTGAGTCTGTGAGTGTGAGTCTGTGAGTGTCTGAGTCTGTGAGTGTGTGTGTATGAGAGTGAGTGTGTGTGTGAGTCTGTGAGTGTGTGTGTGTGTGAGTCTGTGAGTGTGTGTGAGTCTGTGAGTGTGTGTGAGTCTGTGAGTGTGTGTGTGTCTGAGAGTGTGTGTGTGTGTCTGAGAGTGTGTGTGTGTGTGAGAGTGTGTGTGTGTGAGAGCCTGTGAGTGTGTGTGTGTCTGAGAGTGTGTGTGTGTGTGTGTCTGAGAGTGAGTGTGTGTGTGAGTCTGTGAGTGTGTGTGTGTATGAGAGTGAGTGTGTGTGTGAGAGCCTGAGTGTGTGAGAGCCTGTGAGTGTGTGTGAGCCTGAGTGTGTGTGAGTCTGTGAGTGTGTGTGTATGTGTGTGTGTGAGTCTGTGAGTGTGTGTGAGCCTGTGAGTGTGTGTGAGTGTGTGTGAGTCTGTGAGTGTGTGTGAGTCTGTGAGTGTGTGTGTGTATGAGTCTGTGAGTGTGTGTGAGTCTGTGAGTGTGTGTGTGTATGGGTTTGTGAGTGTGTGAGAGCCTGTGAGTGTGTGTGAGCCTGAGTGTGTGTGAGTCTGTGAGTGTGTGTGAGTCTGTGAGTGTGTGTGTGTGTGAGTCTGTGAGTGTGTGTGTGTATGAGTCTGTGTGTGTGTGAATCTGTGAGTGTGTGTGAGTCTGTGAGTGTGTGTGAGTCTGTGAGTGTGTGTGTATGAGAGTGAGTGTGTGTGTGAGTCTGTGAGTGTGTGTGTATGAGAGTGAGTGTGTGTGTGAGTCTGTGAGTGTGTGTGAGTCTGAGTGTGTGTGAGCCTGTGAGTGTGTGTGTGAGTCTGTGAGTGTGTGTGTATGAGAGTGAGTGTGTGTGTGAGTCTGTGAGTGTGTGTGAGTCTGAGTGTGTGTGAGCCTGTGAGTGTGTGTGTGAGTCTGTGAGTGTGTGTGAGTCTGACACATGTATGGTCCTGAGGGTAGCGGGTACAGACGGCTGTGGCACAGTCTGCAGGAGGTGGGGCGGGGGTGAGGGGGGTACAGGGGACGTGAGTTTCGCTTTGACTAGTCTGCCGTACTGATTCAGGAGTCCTGTTAAAATCAGAGGGAGAAGGGCCTCAATCCTCACTAAATTACTTCCTCCTGCGTGAGGGGATTAAACCTGAAGTATTTCTGCACAAAATCTATTCAAGCTTCAACAGAACATTGTTATTAAATTAACATTTGGCTGGAAACATGCTCACCAAATCAAGCCGGGTTTGGCTTCACTGTCCCATTTTTCACATATTTTAAATGGAGAGTCAGTGTTTGAAATTGGCCAACTACTATTTTAATATTCTGTGCTGAAATAAATATTCAACCCCTTTTAACTCAGGGTGGGACCGAGAAAAGTATTTGAGGCTTACGATGTTGGCCGCTTCTCTCCCTACATTTGTGTTAGAAAATTGTGGGTTCAATCCTCTAGACCAGAGACTGAGGGCAAAAGCCAGGCCCATTACTTCCCTCAGCTCGGGGAGCACCGCACTGTCGGAGGGTCAATGCTGAGGGAGCGCCGCACTGTCGGAGGGTCAATGCTGAGGGAGCGCTGCACTGTCGGAGGGTCAGTGCTGAGGGAGCACCGCACTGTCGGAGGGTCAATGCTGAGGGAGCGCCGCACTGTCGGAGGGTCAATGCTGAGGGAGTGCCGCACTGTCGGAGGGTCAGTGCTGAGGGAGCGCCACACTGTCGGAGGGTCAGTGCTGAGGGGGCGCCGCACTGTCGGAGGGTCAGTGCTGAGGGAGCGCCGCACTGTCGGAGGGTCAGTGCTGAGGGAGCGCCGCACTGTCGGAGGGTCAGGGCTGAGGGAGTGCCGCACTGTCGGAGGGTCAGTGCTGAGGGAGTGCCGCACTGTCGGAGGGTCAGGGCTGAGGGAGTGCCGCACTGTCGGAGGGTCAGTGCTGAGGGAGCGCCGCACTGTTGGAGGGTCAGTGCTGAGGGAGCGCCGCACTGTCGGAGGGTCAGTGCTGAGGGAGCGCCGCACTGTCGGAGGGTCAGTGCTGAGGGAGCGCCTCATTGCCGGAGGGTCAGTACTGAGGGAGAGCCTCAACTGCGCCCATGGCTCTCTGCCTCTTGTGCTCTCTGATAACACACAGTTACCTATTCTGCTGACGCTGGGCCTGTGCAACGAACACCATTGCTCTGAACTTGTGCCTATTTATTTCTCCACCCACCAGGTGCACCCAGCGGAGCGAGTGTCACCGGGCTCTTGAGCCACAGCGTTTTGCCACTGAGTCCAACCGCTGCGTCCAGCTCACCGTGCGGCCCAACAATCTCTCTGTCATGATGCCTGATGTACCGGTCAGTATCTAAGCCCACTTGCAAGCGACGCGGCAAAACTGGGAGTGGGGCAGGTGGTGTGGGGTGACTGGTCGCAGAAAAACCCTGTCTATCATCTTTGGTCTGACATTCCACTATGCGGTGCATCGCCTCGTCGAGCCTAGTTGCTGTTGTCAGTTAATATTTTCCTGATATTCGACTGTGGGGGCATCATTGTTGATCCTGGTCTCTTTATCCTATGAGTCATTTAATTGTGGGAAGCATCGCAATTAATTCTAGTAGCTCTTGTCTATGAGCATTGGCCTGCCGTTCCACTACGGGAGGCATCGCAGTTGAACCAAGTAATTCCGTCAATGAATATTGGCCTGATAGTCCACACTGGAAGGCATCAGAGATGATCCAAGTTAATCCAGTCAATGAGCATTGGCCTGATATTCCACTATGCCAAGCATCATGGATGATCCAAGTTACTCCTATCATTGACCATTGGCCTGACATTCGATCATGAGGGAATCACAATTGATCTTCGGCACCCTTGTCAATTATCAGAATGTTACAGTGAGGGTGTGGGATATATCAGAGTGTTACAGTGAGGGGTGTGGGGTATATCAGTGTTACAGTGAGGGGTGTGGGATATATCAGTGTTACAGTGAGGGGTGTGGGATATATCAGTGTTACAGTGAGGGGTGTGGGGTATATCAGAGTGTTACAGTGAGGGGTGTGGGGTATATCAGTGTTACAGTGAGGGGTGTGGGGTATATCAGTGTTACAGTGAGGGATGTGGGGTATATCAGAGTTACAGTGAGGGGTGTGGGATATATCAGAGTGTTACAGTGAGTGGTGTGGGATATATCAGTGTTACAGTGAGGGGTGTGGGATATATCAGAGTGTTACAGTGAGGGGTGTGGGGTATATCAGAGTGTTACAGTGAGGGGGTGTGGGGTATATCATATTGTTACAGTGAGGGGTGTGGGGTATATCAGTGTTACAGTGAGGGGTGTGGGGTATATCAGAGTGTTACAGTGAGGGGTGTGGGGTATATCAGTGTTACAATGAGGGGTGTGGGAATTATCAGTGTGTTACAGTGAGGGGTGTGGGGTATATCAGTGTTACAGTGAGGGGTGTGGGGTATATCAATGTGTTACAGTGAGGGGTGTGGGGTATATCAGGGTGTTACAGTGAGGGGTGTGGGGTATATCAGAGTGTTACAGTGAGGGGTGTGGGGTATATCAGAGTGTTACAGTGAGGGGTGTGGGGTATATAAGAGTGTTACAGTGAGGAGTGTGGGATACATCAAAGTTACAGTGAAGGGTGGGACATATCAGTGTTACAGCGAGAATTGTGAGGTCTATCAGAGTGCTATGGTGAATTTGGGATATAACAGAATGTTATAGCGAGAGGTGTGGGGAATATCAGTTACAGTGAGGGGTGTGGGGTATATCAGATTGTTACAGTGAGGGGTGTGGGGTATATCAGAGTGTTACAGTGAGGGGTGTGGGGTATATCAGTGTTCCAGTGTGGGGTATATCGGAGTGTTACAGTGAGGGGTGTGGGGTATATCAGAGTGTTACAGTGAGGGGTGTGGGGTATATCAGAGTGTTACAGTGAGGGGTGTGGGATATATCAGATTGTTACAGTAAGGGGTGTGGGATATATCAGATTGTTACAGTGAGGGGTGTGGGGTATATCAGTGTTACAGTGAGGGGTGTGGGATATTTCAGTGTTACAGTGAAGGGTGTGGGGTATATCAGAGTGTTTCAGTGAGGGGTGTGGGGTATATAAGAGTGTTACAGTGAGGGGTGTGGGGTATATCAGTGTTACAGTGTGGGGTGTGGGGTATATCAGAGTGTTACAGTGAGGGGTGTGGGGTATATCAGAATGTTACAGTGAGGGATGTGGGATATATCAGATTGTTACAGTGAGGGGTGTGGGATATATCAGATTGTTACAGTGAGGGGTGTGGGATATATCAGTGTTACAGTGAGGGGTGTGGGGTATATCAGTGTTCCAGTGAGGGGTGTGGGGTATATCAGTGTTACAGTGAGGGGTGTGGGGTATATCAGTGTTACAGTGAGGGGTGTGGGATATATCAGTGTTACAGTGAGGGTTGTGGGCTATATCAGTGTTACAGTGAGGGGTGTGGGATATATCAGTGTTACAATGAAGGGTGTAGGGTATATCAGAGTGTTACAGTGAGGGGTGTGGGGTATATCAGTGTTACAGTGAGGGGTGTGGGGTATATCAGAGTGTTACAGTGAGGGGTGTGGGGTATATCAGAGTGTTACAGTGAGGGGTGTGGGGTATATCAGAGTGTTTCAGTGAGGGGTGTCGGATATAGCAGAGTGTTACAGTGAGGGGTGTGGGGTATATCAGTGTTACAGTGAGGGGTGTGGGGTATATCAGAGTGTTACTGTGAGGGGTGTGGGGTATATCAGAGTGTTACAGTGAGGGGTGTGGGGTATATCAGAGTGTTACAGTGAGGGGTGTGGGGTATATCTGAGTGAATGAGAGTTTTACTCTGGTGAAAATAATCATTATTAATTTCTTTTATAGCTGATACTGCGTGCCAGGAATGTGCCTGATCTTTCTGGAGGTGTGACCTGTTCCTTTGAAGATATTTCTGAGAGTGATGGGGTGATCGAGGGGAACGAAATTCATTGTGTTTCTCCGTCACTGCGAAAGATCCCACTGATAACCAATGGATATGGTACGAACAGACAGCTCCTGTATAGTCTTTCGCTGTGTGGTCGGGTGGCACTGTGGGAGGGTCACTACAGAGGGTGCACTGCACTATCAAAGCGTCAGTGCTGAGGGAGTGCTGCACTGTCAGAAGGTCAGTGCTGAGGGAGCGCCGCACTGTGGAGGGTCAGTGCTGAGGGAGTGCTGTACTGTCGGAGGGTCAGTGCTGAGGGAGCGCCGCACTGTCGGAGGGTCAGTGCTGAGGGAGTGCTGCACTGTCAGAAGGTCAGTGCTGAGGGAGTGCCGCACTGTGGAGGGTCAGTGCTGAGGGAGTGCTGTACTGTCGGAGGGTCAGTGCTGAGGGAGCGCCGCACTGTCGGAGGGTCAGTGCTGAGGGAGCACCGCACTGTCAGAGGGTCAGTGCTGAGGGAGCACCGCACTGTTGGAGGGTCAGTGCTGGGGGAGCTCCTCACTGTGAGAGGGTCAGTGCTGAGGGAGCGCCGCACTGTCGGAGGGTCAGTGCTGAGGGAGCGCTCCACTGTCGGAGGGTCAGTGCTGAGGGAGCGCCGCACTGTCGGAGGGTCCGTGCTGAGGGAGCGCCGCACTGTCACAGGGTCAGTGCTGGGGCATTTGTGCCCTTTTGCATCCGGGAACTGTTCACACTGAGGTCTACAAAAGGGGTGTATGTGGCAGAGGTGCGAGCGCTGGATCCATCGATGTCGTGTTAGCCCCGTAAGGTGCATCTGTAACCACTTCACAAACTGCTAAGAATTAACACTGTTGAAAACAACCTTGTCCCTGATCAGTCTAATGCTCGATGATTCACTCCTTTCACAGGGGACAAACACGTGATCAAACTCCACTTGAAATCAAAAGAGACAAACAAGCTCTTCGCTGTCACTTATTTCGTGTTCTACAACTGCAGTGTCCATCAGCTGTAAGTAACTCACCCATCGCAACACTGTCCCCATCAAACACTCCCAGGACAGGTACAGCACGGGGTTAGATACAGAGTAAAGTTCCCTCTACACTGTCCTCATCAAACACTCCCAGGACAGGGACAGCACGGGGTTAGATACAGAGTAAAGCTCCCTCTACATTGTCCCCATCAAACACTCCCAGGACAGGTACAGCACGGGGTTAGATACAGAGTAAAGCCCCCTCTACACTGTCCTCGTCAAACACTCCCAGGACAGCTACAGCACGGGGTTAGATACAGATTAAAGCTCCCTCTACACCGTCCCCATCAAACACTCCCAGGACAGGTACAGCACGGGGTTAGATACAGAGTAAAGCTCCCTCTACACTGTCCCCATCAAACACTCACAGGTTGAGCACGGGGTTAGATACAGAGTAAAGCTCCCTCTACACTGTCCCCATCAAACACTCCCAGGACAGGTACAGCACAGGGTTAGGCACAGAGTAAAGCTCCCCCTACACTGTCCCCATCAAACACTCCCAGGACAGGTACAGCACGGGGTTAGATACAGAGTAAAGCTCCCTCTACACTGTCCCCATCAAACACTCACAGGGCAGGTACAGCACGGGGTTAGATACAGAGTAAAGTTCCCTCTACACTGTCCCCATCAAACACTCACAGGTTGAGCACGGGGTGAATGACTTCCCTCCCGACTGAGCACATTAGGATCAGGTGGGGGTCATTGCAGCCCTGGAGACTGTTACATCTATTTATCTAATTCAACAACAATAACACTATGTTAGCTTTATTTAGCCCTTCACCACAGTGAACCATCCCCGAGGCGCTTCACAGGAGAGTAAATCAGACAGAATCTGACCTCGAGCCTCAGGCGCAGATGTCAGGGACAGGCCACCAAAAACTTATTCAACGAAGTCGGTTTTTAAGGAGCGTCTTAAAGGTGGAGAAACAGAGAGAGAGAGAGAGCGAGAGAAACAGAGAGAGAGAGTGACAGAAACAAGGAGAGCGAGAGAAATAGAGAGAGAAACAGGGAGAGAGGGAGCGAGAGAAACAGAGAGAGAGAGAGTTACAGAAACAAGGAGAGCGAGAGAAAGAGAGAGAGAGAGCGAGAGAAACAGGGAGAGAGAGAGAGAAAGAGGGAGAGAGCGAGAGAAAGAGGGAGAGAGAGAGAGCGAGAGAAACAGGGAGAGAGAGAGAGAGAGAAGCAGGGAGAGAGAGAGAAATAGGGAGAGAGAGCGAGAGAAACAGGGAAATAGAGAGAGCGAGAGAAACAGAGAGGGAGAGCGAGAGAAACGGAGAGAGAAACAGAGAGAGAGAGCTAGAGAAACAGAGAGAGAGAGCGAGAGAAACGGAGAGAGAGAGAGCGAGAGAGACAGAGAGAGGGAGAGCAAGAGAGAGAGAACAGGACAGCGAGAGAGAGAGAGAGAGAGACGGAGAGCAAGAGAGACAGAGGGCGGGATTTAATGAAATGGGAACAAAGTCCCATAGCGAGCGAGTTTAGCCACGTGTTTCCCGGCGCTCATGGTGACGTCACTCAGGTTCAGTAGGGGTACTCAGCGGGAAGCGCTCGGCCAAGGCCGCACATAGCTCCATTTTGTGCACTGAGGAGCTTCACTTGCGGGATCTCCTCAGTGTAGCGAGAGATTGGGAAGCCATTTAAAAATGGCGCCCTGATCACTGGAGCCTGCAGCCCGTCCCCTGTCACCCCCTTCCCAAGCCCCAACTCTCAATGAGGGGGTTACCCAGCCCCCCCGCACATCCCCCATTGTTAACTGTAATGTTTTTGCCAAATCTAACAGCCTGCTTTTAGTCTCTGTCCGTAAGGTACTGCGTGTGACCGTCTCCACCCCCAAAAACTTCAGAGCCTCTGAAAGAGCCATTGTCCGCAACACACTCCCCACTTAAACTAGAATACCACACCTGAAAAGCACCCACAATATGCTCACCCCTCACTGTCTTTAAGTTCACTAAGCCAATCCAATAGATAGACTTTTATCCCCCTCGAGCCCCCAATTTGTTATAGGCCAGGGTTTAGAGAACCCCAAAGTGTATCACGGAGTTCACCTGACCCAAAACTTTTACTAGATTGTGGTATGGGGAGCACACGTTCCACTCTACAGGTGTGGTACAGCAGAAATGGAAAAGTATTTTTTAAAGCAAAACAATGTTTATTCTATGAACTCAAGTTAACCTTTTTAAAACATACAGTGAATATCTTAGCAACCATTAATTCAAATACAACCCCCAAAGAATACAACACTAAGTAATTCTTTAAGCTTTCCTTTTAACATCCAGAAGACTTAAAAACAAAACCTTTATCAGAAGCACATCAGGTTAAAGTCACTACTGAGAGCAGTTATTAGTTTTAAATCACCAAAGGATCGATTTACAGTGTTTTTTTTAATATAAATTTAGAGTACCCAATTATTTTTTCCAATTAAGGGGCAATTTAGCGTGGCCAATTCTCCTAACCTGCACATCTTTGGGTTGTGGGGGCGAAACCCACGCAGACACGGGGAGAATGTGGAAACTCCAGACGGACAGTGACCCAGGGCCGGGATTCGAACCCGGGTCCTCAGCGCCGAAGGCAGCAATGCTAACCACTGTGCCACCGTGCTGCCCTCGATTTACAGTGTTTAGATTACAGAGAGAGACTCTAATACACCTTCTGGCTGTGACTGCAGCTATCCAGCTCTGAAAACAAAACTAAAACATACCCTGCAGCAAACAGCCTAAAACGAAAGTAAAAAGCTGACAGACAGCCCAGCTCCACCCACTCTTTGACATCACTGCAGCAGTAAACACGAATTTTTTAAAGGTACTCTCACTACAGATATTTATATACACACCCATTTATAAACACCCATTTCTTAAAGGTACTCTCACATGACACAGATTTTCCTAAAAGTGATGCCGCCCACAATAGGTGGGATTTACATTGCGCCGACTCGCGGGATAAAATTAGATCTCGGGAGGCGTTGCGAGCTGGGAAGATCCGGCGTCTCCCGGCTTCTATCGGCAACGCCGCTGCTTTTAAGGGGCGACGCGGCCATTTGATCGTCCCGGAGAGAGAGAGAGAGACTCAGAGATGGAGACGGAGATCGAAACAGAGAACGGGAGAAGGGAGTGGGAGACGGGAGTGGGAGGTGGAGAGTGGGAGGGACGGACAGAGAGAGAGATGGGAAGAGAGGAACAGGGAGAGATCGATACGGGTTAGGCGAGAAGGGAAGAGCGAGGCAGGGAGACTGAGACGGGGAGAGCGAGAGGGGGAGAGCGACACGGAGAGGCAGAGAGAGAGAGAGAGTCAGAGGCAGAAAGTGATGGAGAGGTTTGGGGAGGGAATTCCGTAGCCTAAGGACACCCAGGCAGCTGAATGCATCACAATCAATGGTGAAGCAATGGGAATCGGGGGATGCTCGGGAGTCAGAGGTCTTGGGAATTGTCGGAGGCTGGAGGAGGTTACAGAGATAGGGAGGGGTTGTAGGGGCTGGAGGAAGTTACAGAGATAGGGAGGGTTGGAGGGGCTGGAGGAGGTTACAGAGATAGGGAGGGTAGCAGGGGCTGGAGGAGGCTACAGAGATAGGGAGGGTTGCAGGGGCTGGAGGAGGTTACAGAGATAGGGAGGGTTGTAGGGGTTGGAGGAGATTACAGAGATAGGGAGGGTTGTAGGGGTTGGAGGAGGTTACAGAGATAGGGAGGTTAGCAGGAGCTGGAGGAGGTTACAGAGATAGGGAGTTTGGCAGGAGCTGGAGGAGGTTACAGAGATAGGGAGGGTGGTAGGGGCTGGAGGAGGTTGCAGAGATAGGGGGGGTTGTTGGGGCTGGAGGAGGTTACAGAGATAGGGAGGGTAGCAGGGGCTGGAGGAGGTTACAGAGATAGGGAGGGTGGTAGGGGCTGGAGGAGGTTACAGAGATAGGGAGGGTTGTAGGGACTGGAGCAGGTTACAGAGATAGGGAGGGTAGCAGGGGCTGGAGGAGGTTACAGAGATAGGGAGGGTGGTAGGGGCTGGAGGAGGTTGCAGAGATAGGGAGGGTTGTTGGGGCTGGAGGAGGTTACAGAGATAGGGAGGGTAGCAGGGGCTGGAGGAGGTTACAGACATAGGGAGGGTGGTAGGGGCTGGAGGAGGTTACAGAGATAGGGAGGGTTGTAGGGGCTGGAGCAGGTTACAGAGATAGGGAGGGTGGTAGGGGCTGGAGGAGGTTACAGAGATAGGGAGGGGAGCAGGGGCTGGAGGAGGTTACAGAGATGGGGAGGGGTGAAGGGGCTGGAGGAGGTTACAGAGATTAGGGAGGGTTGCAGGGGCTGGAGGAGGTTACAGAGATAGGGAGGGTTGTTGGGGCTGGAGGAGGTTACAGAGATAGGGAAGATCTGTAGATGCAGAGTTGCTTTCACATTTTGCCCGCTACCTGGTGGGCGTGTTGTGTTGGACGAGTTCGGGGACATTCTTATTATTGACCTTTGCGTCCTGAGCTTCTGTGATCTATAATGAGCTTGTCGCAGGAACTGGCCTTTTGGTTGATGGGGGGGAGGGGTGTTTCCCACCCCTCGTTGCTTCACAGCGCGCACCCCCCTCCTCTTCACTGTGTGTCTCAGCTCTTGCCGCTGAGCAGCAGGCGCCGGGAAAAAGAAAAATATAACGTCAGCAGGCGGAAGATAAATGTCTCTCTTCGAAGCCACAGGTGCGAGATTTCAGTTCCCACCTGGAGCTTGTCTGTAATGAAGTATTTTCAAGCTGGAGCGCTGCAATTCTCAACGGACATTTAATAGGAGCTGTCAGTCCTCTGGGAGGGGTTGTTTTTGAGAAGACTCCCTGTTAGCTCGTTCTCTCTTCTTCATCTTTCTTTACATCCCTTTTGCCCTCCATCCCTCTATCACTTACACTTTCTCTCTCTCCTTCCCTCCATCACTCTCTCTTTCCCACCTTGTCTCCTCCCTCACACGTTTTCTCTATTACTGTCACTTTCCTTCTCTCATCCCCTCCATCATTCTCTGTCCCTCCATCACTCTCTCCTTCCCTCCATCTCTCTCTCTCCTTCCCACCTTCTGCCTCCTCCCCCTCCTTCCCTCCACCCCTCTCTCGTTCCCTCCATCACTCTCCTCCCCTCTCTCCTGTTTCCCTTCCCTGCATTCCTCTCTCCTTCCGCCGCCATCCCTCTAACCTTTTCTCCAACCCTCCCTCCTTCCCTCCATCCTTCTCTCCCTCCCTCCATCACTCTCTTTTCCTCTCGCTCACCTTCGCTCCAACCTGCGCCTCTTCCTTCCATTCCTTTCACCTTTCATCCATTCCCCCCTCCTTCCCTCCATCAGTCTTTCCTTCCCTTCCTCTTCTCTCCCTCCCTCCACCTCCTCTGCTTCCATCCATCATTCTTGCTCCCTTTCTCCTGTTTATTTACTATCTGGCCCTCTCTCCTTCCATCTCCGTCCCTCTCACTTTCTCTCCAACCCTCGCTCCTTCCATCCATACGTTTCTCCTTCTATCCATTCCTTCCTACTATTCTCTCTCATTTCCAAATTCCTTCTCTCCCTCTCTCTCATTCCTTCCCTCTTTTCTTTACTTCTTCCTTCCAGCTCTCTCTCTCTCTGTCCCCCCATCATGTCATCCTCCCTCCATCACTTTACAATTCTCTCTTCTTCCTTCCATTTCTCTCTTCTTTGCTCCGTCTCTTTCGTGTTCCCTCTCTCCCTCCCACTCTCCTGTTTTCTCTCTCTATTACTCCATCCCTCCCTCAATAGCTCGTTCGCTCTCCCTCCTTTTTTCTTTCCATCCCTTCCTCCATCACACTATCCAACGAACCCACCATGGTGGGGAGATGGTGCTCAGGTGCAGATCTGTCAGTGATAAGTCAGACACAAGGGGCTGATTAGCCTCTTCCTGGTCCTGTGTAACAGGCTCAAGGGAAGCTGAATGGTATCCTCCTGTCCCTGTGTAGCAGGCTCGAGAGGGGCTGAATGGGCCTCCTTCTGTTCCTGTGTAACAGGCTCAAGGGAAGCTGAATGGTATCCTCCTGTCCCTGTGTAGCAGGCTCGAGAGGGGCAGCATGGGCCTCCTCCTGTCCCTGTGTAGCAGGCTCGAGAGGGGCAGAATGGGCCTCCTCCTCTTCCTGTGTAACAGGCTCGAGAGGGGCTGAATGGGCCTCCTTCTGTTCCTGTGTAACAGGCTCGAGAGGGGCTGAATGGACCTCTTCCTGTTCCTGTGTAACAGGCTCGAGAGGGGCTGAATGAGCCTCTTCCTGGTCCTGTGTAACAGGCTCGAGAGGGGCTGAATGGGCCTCCACCTGTTCCTGTGTAACAGGCTCGAGAGAGGCTGAATGGGCCTCCTCCTGTTCCTGTGTAACAGGCTCGAGAGGGGCTGAATGGGCCTCCTCCTGTTCCTGTGTAACAGGCTCGAGAGGGGCTGAATGGGCCTCCTGTTCCTGTGTAACAGGCTCGAGAGGGGCTGAATGGTCTCCTATTGCTTATGTGTTCCTGAGTGCCCCAGTTCGGAAATCCTTTTTCGAGAAAGAACGAGTTTGCGCACAGGAGAGCGGTGTGATCTGGAGGTAGGGAGGAAGGAGAGTATGTAGACCTGATTGTGGGGTGTGGGGGAGCTGCCTGTTTCGTACATTGAAACAGAGGAAAAGAGAAGCGAGTAGAAAAGAGACAGGGAGAGCGAGAGAGACAGAGAGGGACAGAGAGGGATAGAGAGAGACAGAGAGGGATAGAGAGAGACAGAGAGGGATAGAGAGAGACAGGGATAGAGAGGGATAGAGAGGGATAGAGAGAGACAGAGAGGGATAGAGAGAGAGGGATAGAGAGAGACAGAGAGAGACAGAGAGGGATAGAGAGGGATAGAGAGGGATAGAGATGGATAGAGAGAGACAGAGAGGGACAGAGAGGGACAGAGAGGGACAGAGAGGGACAGAGAGGGACAGAGAGGGACAGAGAGGGACAGAGAGGGACAGAGAGGGACAGAGAGAGAGACAGAGAGAGACAGAGAGAGACAGAGAGGGACAGAGAGAGACAGAGAGGGATAGAGAGAGACAGATAGAGAGAGACAGAGAGAGATAGAGAGAGACAGAGAGAGACAGAGAGGGATAGGGAGAGATGGAGACACAGAAAGAGAGAGACTGAGAGAGAGAGAGAGACGGAGTGACAGAAAATAAGAGACAGAAATTGAGAGATTGCAAGAGAGAGACAGAAAAAGACAGACAGTAACAGAGAGACCGTAACAGAGAGAAAGAAAGAAGGACCGAGAGAAAGACAGATGGAGAGAGAGAGACGGAGAGAGACAGAGAGTGAATGACAGAAACAGATAGAGTCAGAGAGGGAGAGACAGAGGGAACATGAGAGAGAGAGGTCGAGTCAAAGTGAGAGAGAGATAGAGATAGAGAGAAAGACAGAAGGAGAGAGAGATAGAAAGAGATAGATCCAGAGAACGATATAGAGACTGGGTGCGAGAGAGATTGAGACAGCGAGAGATTTCATTTTCGCTCATTGAATCTTTTCTCACAGAATCACAAGTGCAAAAACAAATCATATTTTAGTTTCTGTTTCTGTTGTATTTTGAGATTGGGGCTGTGTGAGTTCATGTTCTTTCAGAGAGAGAGAGAGAGCGCGGCAGACACAAATTCGACCCATTTCACCCTGTGATATTTAGCACTTCCAGCAGCCGCCTTGCTGGGTTGCCATGGGAATGAGACCAGAGGCCTACCAAGCTGAACAAAACAGATTTGGTTCCTAGGCTTCCTGTCTGATTTCATCACGTGGAAAGCGACTGGGATGTCAATTATTCCGGGGAAGGATAGGGGATGCTGAGGTTGGGGGGTGGGGGGGGGGATCAAAGCCACTGTTCCCCGCGTCACGGAGCTGAAGACAACAGTCCGGCTTCCCCAATCTGCCCATGGAGCTGATGCCCCCTCATCTCTGGAACCATTCTCATTGATCTCTCTCTCTCTATTTCACTCACACTCTCTTTTGCTCACTCTCTCTCACGTGTTCAGTCACTCACTCACTCTCTTTCTCACTTGTGCTCGCTCTCGCTCTCTCTCTCTCTCTCTCTCTTACTCAATCGCTCTCTGCTCGCTCTCTCTCATTCCCTCACTCACACACTCTATTTTGCTCACTCTCTCTCGATTTCACTGACTCACTCTCTTGTGCTCACTCTTTTTCTCATTCATGCTCCCTTTCTCACTCTCTCGCTCTCTCTCTCTCTCTCACTCACTCACTCAATCTCTCTCATGCTTGCGCTCTCATTCACTCACTCTCACACTCACTCACACACACCTCACTCACTAACTCACTTTCTCTCCCTCTCTCTGTCTCGTGCTCTCTCTCTCTCTCTCACTCTCTTCCATTCCAGGGTCTTCGGGCGGGATTCTCTCAGCCACGGGGTCGGGCCGGGCCGGAGAATCCCCGCGCCCGGCGTGAATCGCGCCACGCCGCACTGACGGCGGCACGCGATTCTCCGCAGAGCAGAGGAAGGGCCAAGCGGCCGTCCTAATAAAGCCGGGTCCTGCCGGCGCCGTCCACACCTGCTCAAAGCCGGCGGGAACTCGGCGTGGAAGGGTCGAGGGGCAGCCTGTGGGGGGGTGGGGGGGGGGGGGTCCGAGGTCCGACCCCGGAGTGGGCCTCCGATGTGGCCTGGCCCGCTGTCGGGGCCCACCGATCGGCGGGCCGGCCTCTCTGGCTGGGGGGCCTCCTTTCTTCCGCGCCGGCCCCTGTAGTCCTGCGCCATATTGCGCCGGGGCCGGCGCGTTGAAGGGAACCACTGCGCATGCGCACGTTGGCGCTGGTGCCACTGCGCATGCTCTGACCCTGTGGTGCCCATTCGTCGCCGGGATCAGCGTGAACCGCTCCAGTGCCGTGCTGGCCCCCTGTAGGGGCCAGAATTGCTGATCCCGAGGCTGTGTTTGATGTGTTATCTGAGTTGTTAACATCGACTGCAACTGGATGCAGTGAAACTAGAAACAGGCTTCCGGCACAGGAGATGGTCCAACACTGTTTTATTGAACTTGCTGATTGCTGTACATAATCTGCTGTGGGTTGACACTCTATTAACCTAACTGATAACCTCCTACTGGCTTGACCAGACTAGCTCTCTACCAGTTGTGTGTTCATTGGTTATCCTGTGTGTCAATCACTGCCTGTCTGCATCTCATTATATACATGAGTGGATATTATGACAGTGTTGACGGCGTCGAGAAACGCAACTGCGTTTCCAACGGCGTCAACACTTAGCCTCAGGATCACAGAATCCCGCCCTTCATATCCGCCCGAAGGTGCGGCATCCAGAACTCGAAACAATGCTCCAGGTGGGGCTGAACTGTTGTTTTATACAAGTTCTAGACAACCTCCTTGCTCTTGTGCCCCTATTACGAATCCTCCATCTTGTCAGCACTTGCTCTCTCTCTCTCTTTGTCTCTCTCTCTTTGTCTCTCTCTCTCCCCATTGCCTTCCAGCCCCCGTGGGGAGAGGGGTCAGTACTGACCACTTGCCACCCTACACCTCCAGACCATCTCCCCTCCCCCTGCCACCCCCAACGAGGGTTAGTTGGCTCTTTAAACATTGACATTCCTGCGTAATTAACCATTGACTCCCTTTCAGGAAAGGGATAGTAGGCTCGCCCCCCCCCCCCCCCCCCACCCACTTAATAAAAGAGCAGAGGGCATATGGAGGGGGGTGTGGGGGGGTGATCCTAATTGAGGTTCTTAAAATGACGTAAGGCTTGACGATCGAGATTGATTCCTGTCGTGGGGAAGGAGATGATGCAATATAAGACGGTCACTAACTAAATCCAATTGTGGAGATGCCGACGTTGGACTGGGGGTGGGCAAAGGAGGAAGTCTTGCAACATCAGGTTAAAGTCCAACAGGTTTGTTTGGAATCACTAGCTTTCAGAGCGTAGCTCCTTCACAGATAGTGCTCCTGGAATGTGGGACTCGCTCCCACAGGGAGCGGGGAGAATGTGGAACTCGCTCCCACGGGGAGTGGGGAGAATGTGGGACTCGGTCCCACAGGGGGTGGGGAGAACGTGGGACTTGTTCCCATAAGGAGCGGGGAGAATGTGGAACTCACTCACACAGGGAGTGGGAGAATGTGGAACTTGCTCCCACAGGGGAGTGGGAGAATGTGGGACTCGCTCCCACGGGGAGTGGGGAGAATGTGGAACTCGCTCCCACGGGGAATGGGGAGAATGTGGGACTCGCTCCCACGGGGAGCGGGGAGTATGTGGGACTCGCTCCCACGGGGAATGGGGAGAATGTGGAACTCGCTCCCACGGGGAGTGGGGAGAATGTGGGACTCGCTCCCACAGGGGGTGGGGAGAACGTGGGACTTGTTCCCATAAGGAGCGGGGAGAATGTGGAACTCACTCCCACGGGGAGTGGGGAGAATGTGGGACTCGCTCCCACGGGGAGTGGGGAGAATGTGGGACTCGGTCCCACAGGGAGTGGGAGAATGTGGAACTCGCTCCCACAGGGGAGTGGGGAGAATGTGGGACTCGCTCACACGGGGAGTGAGGAGAATGTGGGACTCGCTCCCACGGGGAGCGGGGAGAATGTGGGACTCGCTCCCACGGGGAGTGGGGAGAATGTGGGACTCGCTCCCACGGGGAGTGGGGAGAATGTGGGACTCGCTCCCACGGGGAGCGGGGAGAATGTGGGACTCGCTCCCACGGGGAGTGGGGAGAATGTAGGACTCGCTCCCACGGGGAGTGGGGAGAATGTGGGACTCGTTCCCACGGGGAGTGGGGAGAATGTGGGACTCGCTCCCACGGGGAATGGGGAGAATGTGGGACTCGCTCCCACGGGGAGCGGGGAGTATGTGGGACTCGCTCCCACGGGGAATGGGGAGAATGTGGAACTCGCTCCCACGGGGAGTGGGGAGAATGTGGAACACGGTCCCATGTGTAGTGGTTGAGGCAAATCATGTCAGTTTGTTTAAGGGGGGAGAGGGGGATGGCTGGATAAATGAATAAAAGGAGATGGGATGGGAGATGACATGGGGGGAGTGGGAGGAGCCTGGTGTGGGGGTAGGGACATGAGCAGAGGGCAGAATAGCCTGTTTCTGGGGCTTTGGACCGTGATTCAGTAAAGTGTTAAGCAACATGTTGACTGGGGGCTGGGTAAAGGCTGGGAAAAGACACAGAGACCCTGCCCCGTGTGGGAACAGCTGTTGTGTGTAATGTGAAGTGTACAAGTGCCGTCCTGGCAATGTGCGTCTCTGTAATCAGCTCCCATCTGTTTCCTGCCTGGCTTCTGAGTCTATCAGAGTTCCCTCCGAGGTTCGTCAGTAGTTGTGCAACGCTCTGGGTTCTCATATTCCTCCCCTCCCCTCCCCTATCCCTGCCTGGCCTGTTACCACGCCAACCAGCGATGCAGCGATTACCCTACCCCCTTCCCAGCATTCCCTGTCCACCATGGCGTCTATGTTTTGCCCACTCCTCCACTGGCGAGGGGGATGTCAGGAAGGGGGGCCTTTGCGGGTCTCCCCCGCCTCATGTCCACCTTGTCCAGTCTGCTTAGTCCCACATTCCTGCACTGCCCAGTTCCTTCAGGAGAGGACAGCCAAACACTCTCACTCTCTCTCTCTCTCTCTCATCATCTATCTCTCATTTTCCTACTCCCTCTCTCTCTGTTACTCTCTGTCTTGCTTCCTGTCCCTCTTTACATCCCTCTTGCTTTTTCTCCCTCTCTTCCCCTTTTCTATCCCTCTCTTTCTCTCTGTTTAGCCCTCTTTGTCCTCTCTCTCTCTCTCTCTCTCTCTCTCTCTCTCTCTCACTCACTCACTGTCATTTTTTTGCTGACTCTCCCTCTTTGGCTCCCCCCCCCCCTCACTCCCCCTCTCTCTCTCCCCTTTTCTCTCTTTCTTTCCTCTCTCTTCCCCGCTCTATCTCCTCCTCCCTCTGACTCGCATTCTTTCTTCCTGTCTCTCACACTCTCTCCTTCCCCCTTTCTCTCCCTGATTGTCTGTCCCTCTCGTACGTTCTCTCCCTCTTCTGTCCTTGTTTCTCTTTCCTTCTCTCCGACTCTACCTCTCATACTCTCTTTCCCTCTACCCCTCGTTCCCAATCCCCCTTTCTCTCTCTTTTTCTCTGTCCCTCTCTCTCTGCCTCTCTTCTCTCTCCCCTTCCTCTGTCTTTCTCACTCTCTCCATCCCCCTCTGTCTCTCTCTCACACTCTCTCTCTCCCCATTTATCTCTGTCTGTCTCTCTCACGCCCTCTGTTCCTCGCCCTCACTCCCCCTTTTTCTCGGTGTCTCTCTGCCTCTCATTCTCCCTCCCTCTCTCGCTGTCTCTCTCCTTCTCTCACATTCTTCCTCCCTCTCTCCCTGGGCGGGATTCTCCCCTACCCAGCGGGGCGGGGGTTCCCGGCGTAGCGGAGTGGCGCCAACCACTCCGGCATCGGGCCTCCCCAAAGGTGCGGAGAAGGGGCCAAGCCCTCACATTGAGGGGCTGGGCGCGCGCCGGAGCGGTTGGCACCACGCCGACTGGCGCCCAAACCGGCTCCTGCAGCCTTTGACGCCCGGCGCCGGGGCTGGCCGAAAGGCCTTCGCCGGTTCGCACATGCGCGGTGCGTCAGCTGCCGCTGACATCACCACCGGCGCATGCGCGCTGGGGGATTCTCTTCTGCCTCCGCCATGGTGGAGGCCGTGGCGGCGGCGGAGGAGAAAGAGTGCTCCCACGGCACTGGCCCGCCCGCCGATCGGTGGGCCCCGATCGCGGGCCTGGCCACCGTTGGGGCACCCCCCGGGGTCCGATCGTCCCGCCCCCCCCCCCCGGACCCCGGGGCCCCGCTCGCGCCGCCTATCTCGCCGCCACCAGAGGTGGTTCAAACCACGGCGGCGGGAGAGGCCTCCAAGCGGCGGGACTTCAGCCCATCGCAGGCCGGAGAATCGCCGCAGGGTGCTCGCCGATCGGCGGGGTGTGATTCCCGCCCCCGCCAATTCCCCGGTGGCGTAAAATTGCGGCCACGGCGTGGGCGGGATTTACTCCGGTCCCGGGCGATTCTCCGACCCTGCGCCCCCTGTCTGTTTGACTGTCTCCCTGCCCTAGGCTCTCCCTCCGTTTCTCTCTCTCTCTCTCTCTCTCTCTCTCACACACTCTCGGGCTGAGGCAGATATCTCGCGGAGAGGGGAGATAGCTGTGGGCACGCTGATGGGACGTGCTGGGGCACCCTGTCTCAGAGTGGCAGGCGATGTTACTCCAGGACCCAGAAGCAGGGACAGTTGCTGTTGTTCTTAGGCTGTCCTGGCTCCCAACAGGGAGGAAATGACTTCTTTGTTAATAGCACCTGATTCACACGCCGGTCCAAATCCGCTGTCAACAGGCTCAGGTCAGCACAGAATGACCTTCTGCCCACTCAGAGTGACTCCGAACTGACAAGATAGACAACACCCAGCTCTCGACACGGGCCCAGGTGGAGCCTGTGTGCGTTTGCACTCTCACCCCTCACCCCCGTGGTCAAGCTGAGCCCAGCCTATGGACTGAATATTTTTGCACTGCTCTGTGTGTCTCTCTCTCTCTCTCTCTCTCGCTCTCTTTCGTTCTGTCTCTCTCCCAGCCTCCCTCTCTCATCACTTTGTTCCTCTCATTCATTTTGTCGCTTTGCCTCTCCCTCCCTCTTCCTCTGTCTCTTTCTCCCTCGCCTCACTGTGGGCCTCTCCCTCGGACTCGCTCCCTCCCTCTGTTGCTCTTGCTTTGTCTCTCTCCCTTTATTTCTTTCCCTCCCTCTCTACCTCCCACTCACTGTGACTCTCTCTCTCTCTCCCTCCCTCCTTCTCTCTGTCTATCTCTCACTCTCTATCGCTCTCTCTCACACACACACACTCTCTCTCTCTTTCTCTCCTCCTCACTCTCTCTCTACCTCACTGACCTTCATTTTCCTAACACTCGAAAGACCTTATCACATTTTGAACTCCATATGCATCTGTATCTAACGCCGTGTTGGGAGTGTTTGATGGGGACAGTGTAGAGGGAGCTTTACTCTGTATCTAACCCCGTGCTGTATCTGTCCTGGGAGTGTTTGATGGGGACAGTGTAGAGGGAGCTTTACTCTGTATCTAGCCTTGTGCTGTACCTGCCCTGGGAGTGTTTAATGGGGACAGTGTGGAGGGAGCTTTACTCTGTATCTAACCCCGTGCTGTACCTATCCTGGGAGTGTTTGATGGGGACAGTGTAGAGGGAGCTTTACTCTGTATCTAAACCCGTGCTGTACCTGTCCTGGGAGTGTTTGATGGGGACAGTGTAGAGGGAGCTTTACTCTGTATCTAACCCCGTGCTGTACCTATCCTGGGAGTGTTTGATGGGGACAGTGTAGAGGGAGCTTTACTCTGTATCTAAACCCGTGCTGTACCTGTCCTGGGAGTGTTTGATGGGGACAGTGTAGAGGGAGCTTTACTCTGTATCTAACCCCGTGCTGTACCTGTCCTGGGAGTGTTTGATGGGGACAGTGTAGGGGGAGCTTTACTCTGTATCTAACCCCGTGCTGTACCTGTCCTGGGAGTGTTTGATGGGGACAGTGTAGAGGGAGCTTTACTCTGTATCTAACCCCGTGCTGTACCTGTCCTGGGAGTGTTTGATGGGGACAGTGTAGAGGGAGCTTTACTCTGTATCTCACTATCAGTGTGAATCCCGAGATAGAATCCTTCTCTGCATTACCATGTGTGGGACGTACATTATGTTAAATCTGTCGAATTGCGAGCTGTAACCCCCTCTCTCCTCTCACTGTCAGATGTCTGTCCTGTGTCGGTGGACCCTACCCCTGTCACTGGTGCAAATATCGTCACGTCTGCACGCACGACGCGGGGGATTGCTCCTTCCAGGAAGGCCGAGTGAACATGACTGAGGTAAGGGGGCCACTCAGCAGGAAAGGTCCAGGTTTTATATGAGGCCTATGTGTATGTGAGTGTGTTGTTCCGGATTTGTAAATACGCCTCAGCTTCACCAAGCTTCATCCCAAACCGCCTCCTCCAGTCGAATAGCCAGCAGACCATTGTGTCGGTGCTGCTGAGAAAACAGAGGTCTGGCGGCCTGGCGAGGTTTGCAAATGACTTTCCCTCCAATGCACGATCTGAAGGGGGAGTGTTTGGCAACACCATTCACCATACCGACACTGAAGCAGTCCGTGTCCAAATGCGGCAAGACCTGGACAATATCCAGCCTTCGGCTGACATGTGTCAAGTTACATTCACGCCTCAGAAGTGCCAGGCAATGTCCATCTCCTACAAGAGAAAATCTTAACCATCTCCCCTTGACATTCAATGGCGTTACCATCGCTGAATCCCTACAATCAACATCCTGGGGGTTACCATTGATCAGAAACTGAATTGGACCCAGCCGTATAAATACTGTGGCTACCAGAGCAGGTCAGAGGCTGGGAATCCTGCGGAGAGTAACTCACCTCCCGACTCCCCCCAAAGCCTATCCACTTTCTCCCCACTCCCCGTGGGAGCGAGTCCCACATTCTCCCCACTCCCCGTGGGAGCGAGTTCCACATTCTCCCCACTCCCCATGGGAGTGAATTCCACATTCTCCCCACTACCTGTGGGAGCGAGTCCCACATTCTCCCCACTCCCAGTGGGAGCGAGTCCCGCATTCTCCCCAATCCCCGTGGGAGTGAGTCGCACATTCTCCCCACTCCCCGTGGGAGCGAGTCCCACATTCTCCCCACTCCCCATGGGCCAATCTACCCTCCCTGCACATTGGTTGTGAGGGTGAGACCCACGCAGACACGGGGAGAATGTGCAAACTCCACTCGGACAGTGACTCGGGCCCGAGATTGAACCCGGGCCCTCAGCACGCGAGGCAGCAGTGCTAACCACTGCGTCGCCGTGCTGCCCGGCCGTCACTAACCTGTGGTGCGACGTTTAGTGATCGGTCTCTTCATACACCGAGATCTCTTTGTCGCAGGTTCAGGGAGGGACTGCCGCACTGTCGGATGGTCAGTGCTGAGGGAGCGCCGTACTGTCGGAGGGTCAGTGCTGAGGGATCGCGGCACTGTCGGTGGGTCAGTATTGAGGGAGCGCCGCACTGTCGGAGGGTCAGTATTGAGGGAGCGCCGCACTGTCGGAGGGTCAGTGCTGAGGGAGCGCCGCACTGTCGGTGGGTCAGTATTGAGGGAGCGCCGCACTGTCGGAGGGTCAGTGCTGAGGGAGCGCTGCACTGTCGGAGGGTCAGTGCTGAGGGATCGCCGCACTGTCGGTGGGTCAGTATTGAGGGAGCGCTGCACTGTCGGAGGGTCAGTGCTGAGGGAGCGCTGCACTGTCGGAGGGTCAGTGCTGAGGGAGCGCCGCACTGTCGGAGGGTCAGTGCTGAGGGAGCGCCGCACTGTCGGAGGGTCAGTAGTGAGTAGTGCGTAACTATGTTGCCCCTCAAGCCCCTATAACGCTCCCTACAACCCTCCCTATCTCTGTAACCTTCTAAAACCCTCCGAAATCTCTGCTCTCCTCCAATTCCGTTGCTTCGAGCATCCCCCGATTCCCATCGTGCCATCATTGGCGGCCGTGCCTTCAGCTACCTGGGGGGGCCCTAAAATCTGGAATACCATCCCTAAAGCTCTGTCTTTCTGTCTCTCACTCTATCTCTGTCTATCTCGTTTATTCTCTCTGTCGGTCTGTCTCTGTGTATCTGTCTCTCTCTCTCTGGGTGCGATCTACCGGCCGCGTTCCACCCCAGGGCCGGTAGATGCCGATCGATCCCTCTTCCGGGATCTACATGGCTCGCCACGCCTCGCGCGATCTAACGCTATCTTGCGCGACCTTTCGATGTGAATCCCACCCATTGTGGGCAGGATCACTGTTTCACCAATCAGCACATTGGGACGAGACATCTAGTCTCACTAACATACACTCCCGCGCCCTTACCCAAGGCCATCTAACTCCCTCGCCTTGGAGATCTCGGGTGAGCGCCGATCGGCGCTGGTCCCACAACCAGGGACCAGACGGATCGGCACTCGTCTGGGTCTCCCAGCGGATTGGTGTCCCCCAGGTGCATGCCCTCTCGGCAGGATGTCACTCTGGCACTGCTGCCGCCTGCCTGCCACCCTGGTAGTGCCACCTTGGGGCCAGCCCGACTCTGCCAAGTTGCCCATGTGGCACTGTCAGCTGGCAGGGGCACTGCCGGCTGGCATTTTTTTCCTGCGATGGAGGTCGGGCCCGGGGTTGGCCTGTGCGGGTTCAGGGGGGGGCCTTGAGGACCCCCTTATTGGTGAGTTGGGGTTTTGTGGGTGTTCCGGGATCGCTTTGGGGGGTTCAATACATCGGGAGATAGCCACACCTAAGGTTCAGGACAAGAGTAGCTGGGTTACAGTCAGGGGAAAGAAAGCGAACGGGCAGACAGTGCAGGGATCCCTCGTGGCCTTTCCCCTTCAAAACAAGTATACCATTTTGGATGCTGTTGGGGGGGATGACCTACCGGGGGAAGGCCCTAGCTGCCAGGTCTCTGGCTCTGGGGCTCAGAAGGGAAGGGGGAAGAATAGAAAAGCAATAGGGATAGGAGACACAATGGTTAGGGGAATAAATGGGAGATTCTGTGGTCGTGAGCGAGACTCCCGGAAGGTATGTTGCCTCCCGGGTGCCAGGGCCAGGGATGTCTCGGATCGTGTCTTCACGATCCTTAAGGGGGAGGGTGAGCAGCCAGAAGTCGTGGTGCACATTGGTACCAACGACGTAGGTAGGAAAACGGGTGTGGAGATAATAAATGAGTTTAGGGAGTTAGGCTGAAAGTTAAAAGCCAGGACAGACAGACAGTTGTCATCTCTGGTTTGTTGCCGGTGCCACGTGATAGCGAGGCTAGGAATAGGGAGAGAGTGCAGTTAAACACGTGGCTGCAGGAATGGTGTAGGAGGGAGGGCTTCAGGTATTTGGATAATTGGAGCGCATTCTGGGGAAGGTGGGACCTGTACAAGCAGGACAGGTTGCATCCAAACCAGAGGGGCACCAATATCCTGGGGGGAAGGTTTTCTAGTACTCTTCGGGAGGGTTTAAACTAATTTGGCAGGGGAATGGGAACTGGACCTGTTGTCCAGCAACTAAGGAAGCCGATGTGTGTATACTTCAACGCAAGAAGCATCAGGAATAAGGTGGGTGAACTTAAGGCATGAATCGGTACTTGGGACTACGATGTGGTGACCATCACGGAAACTTGGAGAGAAGAGGGGCAGAAATGGTTGTTGGAGGTTCCTGGTTATAGATGTTTCAATAAGATTAGGGAGGATGGTAAAAGAGGTGGTTGGGCGGGGGGGGGGGGGGGGGGGGGGGGATTGTTAATTAGAGATAGTATAACAGCTGCAGAAAGGCAGTTCGAGGGGGATCTGCCTCCTGAGGTAATATGGGTTGAAGTCAGAAATAGGAAAGGAGCAGTCACCTTGTTGGGAGTTTTCTATAGGCCCCCCAATAGCAACAGAGATGTGGAGGAACAGATTTGGAAGCAGATTTTGGAAAGATGCAGAAGTCACAGGGTAGTTGTCATGGGTGACTTCAACTTCCCAAACATTGAGTGGAAACTCTTTAGATCAATAGTTTGGATGGGGTGGTGTTTGTGCAGTGTGTCCAGGAAGCTTTTCTAACACAGTATGTAGATTGTCCGGCCAGAGGGGAGGCCATATTGGCTTTGGTACTTGGTAATGAACCAGGGCAAGTGTTAGATTTGTTAGTGGGGGAGCATTTTGGAGAGAGTGACCACAATTCTGTGACTTTCACTTTAGTAATGGAGAGGGATAGGTGTGTGCAACAGGGCAATGTTTACAATTGGGGGAAGGGTAAATACGATGCTGTCAGACAAGAACTGAAGTGCATAAGTTGGGAACATAGGCTGTCAGGGAAGGACACAATTGAAATGTGGAACTTGTTCAAGGAACAGATACTACGTGTCCTTGATATGTATGTCCCTGTCAGGCAGGGAAGAGATGGTCGAGTGAGGGAACCATGGTTGACAAGAGAGGTTGAATGTCTTGTTAAGAGGAAGAAGGAGACTTATGTAAGGCTGAGGGCGCTTGAGGGATACAAGACAGCCAGGAGGGAACTGAAGGAAGGGATTAGGAGAGCTAAGAGAGGGCAAGGAAAACCCCAAGGCCTTTTACACATATGTGAGAAATATGAGAATGACTAGAGCGAGGGTAGGTCCGATCAAGGACAGTAACGGGAGATTGTGTATTGAGTCTGAAGAGATAGGAGAGGTCTTGAACGAGTACTTTTCTTCAGTATTTACGAATGAGAGGGGCCATATTGTTGGAGAGGACAGTGTGAAACAGACTGGTAAGCTCGAGGAGATACTTGTTAGGAAGGAAGATGTGTTAGGCATTTTGAAAACCTTGAGGATAGACAAGTCCCCCGGGCCTGACGGGATATATTCAAGGATTCTATGGGAAGCAAGAAATGAAATTGCAGAGCCGTTGGCAATGATCTTTTCGTCCTCACTGTCAACAGGGGTGGTACCAGGGGATTGGAGAGTGGTGAATGTCGTGCCACTGTTCAAAAAAGGGAATAGGGATAACCCTGGGAATTACAGGCCAGTTAGTCTTACTTCGGTGGTAGGCAAAGTAATGGAAAGGGTACTGAGGGATAGGATTTCTGAGCATCTGGAAAGACACTGCTTGATTAGGGATAGCCAGCACGGATTTGTGAGGGGTAGGTCTTGCCTTACAAGTCTTATTGACTTCTTTGAGGCGGTGACCAAGCATGTGGATGAAGGTAAAGCAGTGGATGTGGTGTACATGGATTTTAGTAAGGCATTTGATAAGGTTCCCCATGGAAGGCTTATGCAGAACGTAAGGAGGCATGGGATAGTGGGAAATTTGGCCAGTTGGATAACAAACTGGCTAACCAATAGAAGTCAGAGAGTGGTGGTGGATGGCAAATATTCAGCCTGGAGCCCAGTTACCAGTGGTGTACCGCAGGGATCAGTTCTGGGTCCTCTACTGTTTGTGATTTTCATTAATGACTTGGATGAGGGAGTTGAAGGGTGGGTCAGTAAATTTGCAGACGATACGAAGTTTGGTGGAGTTGTGGATAATGAGGAGGGCTGTTGTCGGCTGCAAAGAGACATAGATAGAATGCAGAGCTGTGCTGAGAATTGGCAGATGGAGTTTAGCCCTGACAAGTATGAGGTTGTCCATTTTGGAAGGACAAATATGAATGCGGAATACAGGGTTAACGGTTGGTTGTAGGCAATGTGGAGGAGCAGAGAGATCTTGGGTTCTATGTTCATAGATCTTTGAAAGTTGCCACTCAAGTGGATAGGGCTGTGAAGAAGGCCTATGGTGTGCTAGCGTTCATTAGCAGAGGGATTGAATGTAAGAGCCGTGAGGTGATGATGCAGCTGTACAAAACCTTGATGCAGCCACATTTGGAGTACTGTGTACAGTTCTGGTCGCCTCATTTTAGGAAGGATGTGGAAGCTTTGGAAAAGGTGCAAAGGAGATTTACCAGGATGTTGCCTGGAATGGAGAGTAGGTCTTACGAGGAAAGGTTGAGGGTGCTAGGCCTTTTCTCATTAGAACGGAGAAGAGTGAGGGGCGACTTGATAGAGGTTTATAAGATGATCAGGGGAATAGATAGACAGTCAGAGACTTTTTTCCCGGGTGGAACACACCATTACAAGGGGACATAAATTCAAGGTGAATGGTGGAAGATATAGGGGGATGTCAGAGGTAGGGTCTTTACCCAGAGAGTAGTGGGGGCATGGAATGCACTGCCTGTGGAAGTAGTTGAGTCGGAAACATTAGGGACCTTCGAGCGGCTATTGGATAGGTACATGGATTACGGTAGAATGGTGGGGTGTAGATTCATTTGTTCTTAATCTAGGACAAAAGTTCGGCACAACATCGTGGGCCGAAGGGCCTGTTCTGTGCTGTATTTTCTATGTTCTATGGGCCACCATTTCGAAATGCCCGACGGAGGGAGAAATCCGTTTGACTGCCGTCTCGAGTGTGAAGGGGACCCCCCCCCATCCCCCCCCCCCCCCCCCCCCCCCCCCCCCGCCTCACCCGTCTCATGGCGAGAGCTGCGGTGGGAAAGCGGCGATTCCCGAGGGATGGGAGCATTCTATATTTAGAAGCAGGAAGGGATTAATTCTTGGGAAAAGTGCTGGAGTCTGGGCCACATCCCTAGTATCGGAACAGCCCTTTGTGTGTGCGAGCGTGTGCGTGAGTATTGTTGACAGTTCTTTAGTGCCTGTTTTCTGGACGGTTCCGGTTTGCCTCTATAAGTCAATTCGACAGAACAAAGTTGGAACGGTAATTAATTAGCGGAGAAGGGGAGCTCCCATCAGCAGCTCATGCCCTCTTTCACTCATTGAGGACAATCAAAGTGTCTCCGTCAGTCAGCACATCAGTACAAAGCCCCTGTGAGAAAGGTTTAGTCAGGCACTTTTTAAAGGACTTCTCTCCTCACGCTCTGCTGCTGAGTGGGTATTTTTTTGCAGATTTAGCACTTCACGTCAGCTTTTCTTCTGAAACCTTTTGAAGCTAAAAATCTTTAAAACCTTTTTCGCTTTCTCAACACTTCCCTCGTCTGTGGCATGTCGCTCGCTCTCACCAGGCTATTCAGTGTCAGAAGGTTGTTCCCCTGCCATCAAGTTCAAAGGCTTAATCCTTCCCCCCTCCCCCAATCAAGGGTCATTGCTGAGGGAGTGCCGCACAGTCGGAGGGTCAGTGCTGAGGGCGCGCCGCACTGTCGGAGGGTCAGTGCTGAGGGAGTGCCGCACTGTCGGAGGGTCAGTGCTGAGGGAGTGGCGCACTGTCGGAGGGTCAGTGCTGAGGGAGCGCCGCACTGTCGGAGGGTCAGTGCTGAGGGAGCGCCGCACTGTCGCAGGGTCAGTGCTGAGGGAGTGCCGCACTGTCGGAGGGTCAGTGCTGAGGGAGCGCCGCACTGTCGGAGGGTCAGTGCTGTGGGAGTGCCGCACTGTCGGAGGGTCAGTGCTGAGGGAGCGCCGCACTGTCGGAGGGTCAGTGCTGAGGGAGTGCCGCACTGTCGGAGGGCCAGTGCTGAGGGAGTGCCGCACTGTCGGAGGGTCAGTGCTGAGGGAACGTCGCACTGTTGCAGGGTCAGTGCTGAGGGAGTGCCGCACTGTCGGAGGGTCAGTGCTGAGGGAGAACCGCACTGTCGGAGGGTCAGTACTGAGGGCGCAGCGCACTGTCGCAGGGTCAGTGCTGAGGGAGTGGCGCACTGTCAGAGGGTCAGTGCTGAGGGCGCTCCGCACTGTGTGAGGGTCAGTGCTGAGGGCGCTCTGCACTGTGTGAGGGTCAGTGCTGAGGGCGCGCCGCATTGTCAGAGGGTCAGTGCTGAGGGAGAACCGCACTGTTAGAGGGTCAATGATGAGGGAGCAAAAACAGCACAGGAACAGCCTCCAAGCCTGTGCCGACCATGCTGCCCATCTAACTTAAAACCTTCTACACTTCCGGGGTCCGTATCCCTCTATTCCCATCTGATTCATGTATTTATCAAGATGCCCCTTAAACGTCACTATCGTACCTGCTTCCACCACCTCCTCCGGCAGCGAGTTACAGGCACCCACTACTCTCTGTGTAAAAAAAACGTCCCTCGCACATTTCCTCTAAACTTTGCCCTTCACACCTTAAACCTATGTCCCCTAGGAATTGAAAGAGAAAATGCTGGAAAATCTCAGCAGGTCTGGCACCATCTGTAGGGAGAGAAAACAGCTAACGTTTCGAGTCTGATGACTCTATCAAAGCCCCTAGGAATTGACTCTTCCATCCTTGGAAAAAGCTTCTGACTATCCACTCTGTCTATGCCCCTCATAATTTTGTAGACCTCTATCAGGTCGCCCCTCAACCTCCGTCGTTCCAGTGAGAACAAACCGAGTTTATCCAACCTCTCGTCACAGCTAATGCCCTCTATACCAGGCAACATCCTGGTAAATCTCTTCAGCACCCTCTCTAAAGCCTCCACATGCTTCTGGTAGTGTGGCGACCAGAATTGAACACTATATTCGAAGTGTGGCCTAACTATACAGCAGCAGCATGTGTTGCCAATTCTTATACTCAATGCCCCAGCCGATGAAGGCAAGCATGCCGTATGCCTTCTTGACTACCTTCTCCACCTGTGTTGCCCCTTTCAGTGACCTGCGGACTTGTACAGCTGGATCCCTCTGCCTATCATTACTCTTAAGGGTTCTGCCATTTACTGCATATTTCCCACCTTCCAAAATGCATTACCTCACATTACTCCAGATTAAACTCCATTTGCCATCTATCCGCCCAAGTCGCCAACCAATCGATATCCTGTTGCATCCTCTGATAATCTTCATCGTTATCGGCAATTCTACCAACCTTTGTGATGTCCACAAACTTATTCATCTGACCAATCGCCCTGTCAGAGGGTCAGTGCTGAGGGAGCACCGCACTGTCAGAGGGTCAGTGCTGAGGGAGCGCCGCATTGTCAGAGGGTCAGTGCTGAGGGAGTGCCGCACTGTCGGAGGGTCAGTGCTGAGGGAGCGCCGCACTGTCGGAGGGTCAGTGCTGGGGGATTGCCGCACTGTCGGAGGGTCAATACTGAGGGAGCCGCACTGTCGGAGGGTCAGTGCTGAGGGAGCGCCGCACTGTCGGGAGGGTCAGTGCTGAGGGAGCGCCGCACTGTCGGGAGGGTTAGTACTGAGGCAGCACCGCACTGTCGGAGGGTCAGTGCTGGGGGAGTGCCGCACTGTCGGAGGGTCAGTGCTGGGGGAGTGCCGCACTGTCAGAGGGTCAGTGCTGAGGGAGCGCCGCACTGTCGGGAGGGTTAGTACTGAGGCAGCACCGCACTGTCGGAGGGTCAGTGCTGGGGGAGCGCCGCACTGTCGGGAGGGTTAGTACTGAGGCAGCACCGCACTGTCGGAGGGTCAGTGCTGGGGGAGTGCCGCACTGTCGGAGGGTCAGTGCTGAGGGAGTGCTGCACTGTCGGGAGGGTCAGTGCTGAGGGAGCGCCGCACTGTCGGAGGGTCAGTGCTGAGGGAGCGCTGCACTGACGGGAGGGTCAGTGCTGAGGGAGCGCCGCACTGTCAGAGGGTCAGTGCTGAGGGAGTGCGCACTGTCAGAGGGTCAGTGCTGAGGGAGTGCCGCACTGTCAGAGGGTCAGTACTGAGGGAGCGCCGCACTGTGAGAGGGTCAGTGCTGGGGGAGCGCCGCACTGTCGGGAGGGTTAGTACTGAGGCAGCACCGCACTGTCGGAGGGTCAGTGCTGGGGGAGTGCCGCACTGTCGGAGGGTCAGTGCTGAGGGAGCGCCGCACTGTCAGAGGGTCAGTGCTGAGGGAGCGCCGCACTGTCGGAGGGTCAGTGCTGAGGGAGCGCCGCACTGTCGGAGGGTCAGTGCTGAGGGAGCGCCGCACTGTCGGAGGGTCAGTGCTGAGGGAGTGCCGCACTGTCGGAGGGTCAGTACTGAGGGAGTGCCGCACTGTTGGAGGGTCAGTGCTGAGGGAGTGCCGCACTGTTGGAGGGTCTCTTTCTGTCTGTCTCTTTCCCTCTCTGTGTCTCTCTGTCTCACTCTGCCACTCCCTTTGTCTGTCTCTCTTTTCCTGTCTCTATTTCTCTCTTGCTTCTTCGCCTCTCTCTATGTGTCTCTCTTTATCTAACCTTGTCCCCATCTGTCTGCTCTCTATCTCACTCTTTCCAGCTGAGTCTCTCTTTCTATCCCTTTTAAGATCATAAGTAGTGGCAGGAGTCGGCCATTCAGCCCATCGAGTCTGCTCCCCCCATTCAATGAGATTCTGGTTGATCTGCTGTGATAATTCTCAACTCCACTTTCCTGCCTTACCCCCGTAACCCTCGACCCCCTCACTGATTAAAAACCTGTCTCTCTCGGCCTTGAAGATACGTAACGACCCGGCCTCTACAGCTCTCTGCGGTAAAGAATTCCACAGATTCACTCCCTCCTGAGGGAAGAAATTCCTCCTCATCTCTGTCTCAAATGCCCCCCCCCTCCCCCCCCCCCCCCCGACTCTGAGATACTGCCCTCTGGTCCCAGACTCTCCCACAAGAGGAAACGTCCTCTCAGCATCGACCCTGCCAATCCCACCCAGAATCCTCTCTGTCTCAATAAGGTCGCCTCTCGTTCTTCTAAACTCCCAATGGGTACAGGCCCCGGCCTACTCAACCCCTCCTCATAACAAAATCCCCCCCATTCCCGGGATCAAGTGAACCTTCTCTGGACTGACTCCAATGCCGGGATATCTTTCCTTAGATACGGGGACCAAAACTGTTCACAGTATTCCAGGTGCGGTCTAACTGGTGTCGTGTACAGTTTTATCAGGACTTCCCTATTTTTATTCTCCATTCCCTTTGAAATAAAAGCCAACATTCCATTTGCCCTCCCGACGACCTGCTGAACTTGCATCCTGGCTTTTTGTGATTTACGCACAAGGATCCCTAACTCTCTCGGTGCTGCAGTTTTCTGCAGTCTTTCTCCATTTAAATAACATTCAGCTTCTTTATTCTTCACATTCTCCAACATTTTGCTCCCTTTTGATCTCTTTCTGTCTCTCTGGCAGTCTTTCTGGACGGGATTCTCTGATCCTCAGGCTAAGTGTTGAAGCCGTCGTAAACGGCGTTGCGTTTTACGACGCCGTCAACAGGCCCCCAGGATCAGCGATCCTGCGCCCTACCCGGCCCGGGGTCACAGAACCCCGCCCTCTGTCTCTCCCAGTCTTTCTGTCTCTCACTCGCTTTTCCCCTATCTCTCTGTCTCTCTCTCTCTTTCTTTTTTTAAAATGCATTTAGATTACCCAATTCATTTTTCCCAATTAAGGGACAATTTAGCGTGGCCAATCCACCTACCCTGCACATCTTTGGGTTGTGGGGGCGAAACCCACGCAGACACGGGGAGAATGTGCAAACTCCACACGGACAGTGACCCAGAGCCGGGATCGAACGTGGGACCTCGGCGCCGTGAAGCAGCTGTGCTAACCACTGCGCCACCATGCTGCCCCGTCTCTCTCTCTCTTTCTGTCCTTCCGTCTCTGTCTTTCCGTCTTTCTCTCAGTCACCTTTCCCCTCTCTCAGTTTCTCTCTTTCTCTCTCTCTCCCTGGGCGGGATTCTGTGGTCCTGAGGCTAAGTGTTGACGCCGCTGTAAACGCCGTCGCGTGTCTCGATGGTGTCAACATGCCCTCAGGATCAGCAATTCTGACCCCGACAGGGGGCCAGCACGGCACTGGAGCTACCCACGCCGCTCCAGCTGCCGAGGCCGGCATCAGATGGGCGCCGCCGGTCTGCGCATGCGCAGTGGCACCGGCGCGATTGCTGCAAATGAGCGGTGGCTCCCTTCTCCGCGCCAGCCCCGATGCAACATGGCGTAGGGCTACAGGGTCCGGCGTGGAACAAAAGAGGCCCCCAGCCTGAGAGGCCGGCCCGCCGATTGGTAGGCCCCGATCGCAGGCCAGGCCCCAGCGGAGGACCCCTCCCCCCCGGATCGGATCCCCCCCCCGCCCCGGATGCATCCACGCCAAGGTCCCGCCGGGTAAGAGCAGATGTGAACAGCGCCGGTGGGACCCGGCTTCCCATCCCAGGCCGAGAATCGTTGGGTGGATGTGTGTGTGTGTGTTGATGTGTGTGTGTGTGTGTGTTGATGTGTGTGTGTGTGTGTGTGTTGATGTGTGGGTGTGTGTGTGTGTGTGTGTTGATGTGTGTGTGTGTGTGTGTGTTGATGTGTGTGTGTGTTGATGTGTGTGTGTGTGGGTGTGTGTGTGTGTGTTGATGTGTGTGTGTGTGTTGATGTGTGTGGATGTGTGTGTATGTGTGGATGTGTGTGGATGTGTGTGTATGTGTGGATGTGTGTGTGTGGTGTGTGTGTGTGTGTTGATGTGTGTGTGTGTGTGTGTTGATGTGTGTGTGTGTGTGTGGGGGTGTGTGTGTGTGTGTGTTGATGTGTGTGTGTGTGTGTGTTGATGTGTGTGTGTGTGTGTGGATGTGTGTGGATGTGTGTGTGTGTGGATGTGTGTGTGTGTGGATGTGTGTGTGTGTGGATGTGTGTGGATGTGTGTGTGTTGATGTGTGTGTGTGTGGGTGTGTGTGTGTGTGTTGATGTGTGTGTTGATGTGTGTGTGTGTGTTGATGTGTGTGGATGTGTGTGTATGTGTGGATGTGTGTGTGTGGTGTGTGTGTGTGTGTTGATGTGTGGGTGTGTGTGTTGATGTGTGTGTGTGTGTGTGTGGATGTGTGTGTGGATGTGTGTGTGGATGTGTGTGTGGAGTGTGTGTGAATGTGTGTGTGGTGTGTGTGTGTGCGTGGATGTGTGTGTGTGTGGATGTGTGTGTGGATGTGTGTGTGGATGTGTGTGTGGATGTGTGTGTGGATGTGTGTGTGGATGTGTGTGTGGATGTGTGTGTGGATGTGGATGTATGTGTGTGTGTGTGGATGTATGTGTGTGTGTGTGGATGTGTGTGTGGATGTGGATGTATGTGTGTGTGTGTGGATGTATGTGTGTGTGTGTGGATGTGTGTGTGGATGTGTGTGTGGATGTGTGTGTGGATGTGGATGTATGTGTGTGTGTGTGGATGTATGTGTGTGTGTGTGGATGTGTGTGTGGATGTGGATGTATGTGTGTGTGTGTGGATGTATGTGTGTGTGTGTGGATGTGTGTGTGGATGTGGATGTATGTGTGTGTGTGTGGATGTATGTGTGTGTGTGTGGATGTGTGTGTGGATGTGGATGTATGTGTGTGTGTGTGGATGTATGTGTGTGTGTGTGGATGTGTGTGTGGATGTGGATGTATGTGTGTGTGTGTGGATGTATGTGTGTGTGTGTGGATGTGTGTGTGGATGTGTGTGTGGATGTGTGTGTGGATGTGGATGTATGTGTGTGTGTGTGGATGTATGTGTGTGTGTGTGGATGTGTGTGTGGATGTGTGTGTGGATGTGTGTGTGGATGTGTGTGTGGATGTGTGTGTGGATGTGGATGTATGTGTGTGGTGTGGATGTATGTGTGTGTGTGTGGATGTGTGTGTGTGTGTGTGTGTGGATGTGTGTGTGCGTGGATGCGGAGGGCTTGGTTGGCGATGCCGGCGACGCCTTCAGTCTCTCCAGCGTGAGGCCTTGGCACAGCTACAGCCTGTCACATTTATTAAGTGCCTGTAGAACTGATGAGTTGAGCTAACACGGGGTTAAAGAGCAGCAATTGATGGATACTTGAAAATCTCTACTGGTTTCTCAATGAGCTCATTAATGAGAGCTGAGTAAAGTGTCTTTGTTGATCCATTTTTACCTCTCTGCTGTTTAACAGTCAACCATCCACATAAACAGCTCTGGGGCGGGATTCTCCGTGAATCAGAGCGATGGGCCGAATTCAGCGGCAAAAACGGCACAAATGACTCCGGCGTCGGACCCCCGCCAGAACGTCGCGAATTCTCCGGCCGGGAATGGGCTAGCAGCGGCGTGACGCCATTCGCGACGGCGTCACCCGTCACGGACGCGCCCGGCATCAGTGATGCCACGCGGCACCGCTGCACAAAGGACGGCCCCCCCCGTCAAAATGGCCGCACAGCGCCAAGGTTCCAGGAGCGGGACATCGAGGCGCTCCTGGACGCAGTGGAGCAGAGGAGGGAGGCCCTGTACCCCAGACACGGCCGCAGGGTCGCACCACGCCTCAGCCGGCGCCTGTGGAGGGAGGTGGCAGAGGCCGTCAGTGCCGTGGCCGTGACAGCAAGGACAGGCGTCCAGCGTCACAAGAAGGTCAGTGACCTTGTCAGGGTAGCCAGGTGAGTACCCCCCCCCCCCCCCCCCCACCTCCGATGGGTGGCACAGCCCTAGGTTTCCCGTGGACATCTGACAGGAAATACAGAACATCAGAACCACAATGCTGCAGACATGGGTCGCAGTATGCAAGGCCTGGGGCTCTCCGTGCGGGCGGCGTCCGTGGCCCAGGACATGGCTGCCCTCTCACAGGAAGCCATGAGCCAGAGCAGAGGCGTTCAATGACGTGGCCCAGTCTCCCAGCAGGCAATGGCCCAGTCTCTGCAGGCCATGGCCCAGTCTCTGCAGGCCGTGGCCCAGTCTCTGCAGGCCATGGCCCAGTCTCTGCAGGCCGTGGCCCAGTCTCTGCAGGCCGTGGCCCAGTCTCTGCAGGCCATGGCCCAGTCTCAGCAGGCATTGGCCCAATCTCTGCAGGCCGTGGCCCAGTCTCAGCGGGCCATGGCCCAGTCTCTGCAGGCAGTGGCCCAGTCTCAGCGGGCCATGGCCCAGTCTCTGCAGGGCGTGGCCCAGTCTCTGCAGGCAGTGGCCCAGTCTGGGCAGGCCGTGGCCCAGTCCCAGCAGGCCGTGGCCCAGTCTCTGCAGGCCGTGGCCCTGTCTCAGCAGGCAATGGCCCAGTCTCCCAGCAGGCCGTGGCCCAGTCTCAGCAGGCCATGGCCCAGTATCTGCAGGCCATGGCCAGTCTCCCAGCAGGCCATGGCCCAGTCTCCCAGCAGGCCATGGCCCAGTCTCTGCAGGCCGTGGCCCAGTCTCTGCAGGCAGTGGCCCAGTCTCAGCGGGCCATGGCCCAGTCTCTGCAGGCAGTGGCCCAGTCCCAGCAAGCAATGGCCCAGTGTCTGCAGGCCGTGGCCCTGTCTCAGCAGGCAATGGCCCAGTCTCCCAGCAGGCCGTGGCCCAGTCTCTGCAGGCCGTGGCCCAGTCTCTGCAGGCAGTGGCCCAGTCTCAGCAGGCAATGGCCCAGTCTCTGCAGGCAGTGGCCCAGTCCCAGCAGGCAATGGCCCGTCTCTGCAGGCCATGGCCCAGTCTCTGCAGGCCATGGCCCAGTCTCTGCAGACCATGGTCCTGTCTCTGCAGGCCACGGCCCAGTCTCTGCAGGCCATGGTCCTGTCTCTGCAGGCCATGGCCCAGTCTCTGCAGGCCGCGGCCCAGTCCCAGCAGGCCATGGCCCAGTCCCAGAAGGCCATGGCCCAGTCCCAGCAGGCCATGGCACAGTCTCTGCAGGCAGTGGCCCAGTCTCAGCAGGCCATGGCCCAGTCTCTGCAGGCAATGGCCCAGTCCCAGCAGGCAATGGCCCAGTCCCAGCAGGCCATGGCCCAGTCCCGGCAGGCCATGCCCCAATCCCAGCAGGCCATGGCCCAGTCCCAGCAGGCCATGACCCAGTCTCAGCAGGCAGTGGCCCAGTCTCAGCAGGCATTGGCCCAGTCTCAGCAGGCAATGGCCCAGTCCCAGCAGGCAATGGCCCAGTCCCAGCAGGCCATGGCCCAGTCCCAGCAGGCCATGGCCCAGACCCAGCAGGCCATGACCCAGTCTCAGCAGGCAGTGGCCCAGTCCCAGCAGGCAATGGCCCAGTCCCAGCAGGCAATGGCCCAGTCCCAGCAGGCAATGGCCCAGTCCAGCAGGCAATGGCCCAATCTCAGCAGGCAATGGCCCAGTCCCAGCAGGCAATCACCCAGTCCCAGCAGGCAATGGCCCAATCTCAGCAGGCCATCGCTGAGGACATTGGCGCCATTGTCCAGGTGCTGGTCAGGAACCCCTTTCTCACTCTGAGGAGAGCGGAAATCTGGAACTTTCTGCTCCCTCAATAAAAACCATTGCGCCTGTGGAGGATTCAATTGGAAATATCAACCCCGCGATTGATAGGTTTTTGTTGGAACCGAGGCAAGTAGACGGAGTTCCAAGATATAGATCAGTGATCTGATAGACTGGTGGGACAGGCTCCACTGGGGCTGAATGGGCCGTCTCCTCTTCCTGTGTAACATGCTCGAGAGAGAGGGGCTGAATAGGCCTCCTCTTGTACCTGTGTAACTGGTCTGAGAGGGGCTGAATGGGCCTCCTCCTGTTCCTGTACAACAGGCTCAAGAGGGGCTGAATGGGTTTCCTCCTGTTCCTGTGCAACAGGCTCGAGAGGGGCTGAATGGGTCTCCTCCTGTTCCTGTGCAACAGGCTCGAGAGGGGCTGAATGGGCCTCCTCTTGTTCCTGTGTAACTGGTTCGAGAGGGGCTGAATGGGCCTCCTCCTGTTCCTGTGCAACAATCTCCCCAGGTCCAATGTTTATTCCTCAAACAACACCACTTAAAAGAAAGAGTTGATTTGCGTCATTGGCGTCTTGCTCTTTGCGGGATCTTGCTGGGCACTGATTGGACGTTCCATTTGGCACAACAGGGCGGAGTGTGGGGAGGGGGGTGTGGGGACGGGGGTGTGGGGCGGGGAGGGGGGTGTGGGGAGGGGGGTGTGGGGCAGGGAGTGGGGCGGGGTGGCGGGGAGGGGGGTGTGGGGCGGGGAGGGGGTGTGGGGAGGGGTGGTGGGGAGGGGGGTGTGGGGCAGGGAGTGGGGAGGGGGGTGTGGGGCGGGGTGGGGTGGGATGGGGTGAGGGGCAGGGAGGGGGGTGTGGGGCAGGGACAGAAATTGTCTGATATTAATTCCCATTCTCTCACTGCCCCTCCCAGACGTGCCCGCAGATCATGCCGAACAACGAGGTGCTGGTGCCCGTGGGAGTTGTCCGGCCAATCACACTGCGCGCACGGAACCTGCCACAACCGCAGTCTGGTCAGCGGAGCTACGAGTGCATCTTCAATATCCAGAGCCATGTGCAGCGGGTCCCCGCCGTCCGATTCAACAGCAGCAGCGTGCAGTGCCAGAACACCTCGGTAAGACTATCCGGCTCGCACCTCCGTCTCATTCACTCTCTCTCTCCATCCTCTCTCCCTCTCGCCATCTCTCTCTCTCTCTTTCCCTCCATCTCTCTCTCTTTCCCTCCATCTCTCTCTCTTTCCCTCCATCTCTCTCTCTTTCCCTCCATCTCTCTCTCTTTTTCCCTCCATCCTCTCTCTCTCCCTCCATCATTCTCCCTCCATCTCTCTCTCTTTCCCTCCATCTCTCTCTCTTTCCCTCCATCTCTCTCTCTTTCCCTCCATCTCTCTCTCTTTCCCTTCATCTCTCTCTCTTTCCCTCCATCTCTCTCTTCCCTCCATCTCTCTCTCTCTTTCCCTCCATCCTCTCTCTCCCTCCATCTCTCTCTCTCTTTCCCTCCATCCTCTCTCTCCCTCCATCATTCTCCCTCCATCTCTCTCTCCCTCCATCTCTCTTTCTCCCTTCATCTCTCTCACTCTCGCTCCATCTCTCTCTCCCTCCATCTCTCTCTCTCCCTCCATCTCTCTCTCTCTCCCCATCTCTCTCCATCTCCCACTCTCCCTCCATCTTTCTCTCTTTAGCTCCATCTCTCTCTCTCCATCTCTCTCTCTCCATCTCTCTCCATCTCCCTCCATCTCCCACTCTCCCTCCACCTCTCTCCATCTCTCTCCATCTCTCTCTCTCTCCATCTTTCTATCCCTCTATCTCTCTCACTCCCTCCATCTCTCTCACTCCTCCGCTTGTCTCACATTTGCTCCACCTCTCTCTGTCTCTCTCTCTCCCTCCCTCCATCTCACTCTTTTTCTGTCACTCCCTCCCTCCATCTCTCTCTCTCCCCATCCCTCTCCCTCCATCTCTTCTCTCTCTCTCTCTTGTTGCTACTTCTGTTAACAAACCACAAGCTGTGAGTATGTTTCTGGTATTGACCAAGTGACCACACAATCAGTATGTTAGTGCAAAAGACAGTTTATTATTACCCACAAGACGTATCTCCCTGCGCAATGATACACGTGGCTACGTATTAAACTACACCTATCAACTAACTTCTTAATTAACTTAACTTCTGGGTGACCGGCTCTGTGCGGGTAGATAAGGCCTTTATCCGAGTCCCCACGTGTGTCGGCTGGAAATCGTCAGGTTCGTCTCGGCTGCGGCTCGTCTCTCTCAGGTAGCGATCGCAGGTCTTGAACTTGGCTGGTTGTTACGCTGCGATTGGTGTGGGCACAGGCTGATCCCAAAAGAGATCGATCCTCTTATCCTTCTCCTCTTTCGCGCCGTTTTGGGCGGTCCCAACTCAGGATCCAATGGACCGAAACGGTCTCGATCACTCTAATCGATACCGGCCAATTAGAGGCGGGTACCTCGATGGCTGGGCGGGTCCTAGTTACCTTTGTCCCAAGTACGTATGCCTTTCCAAATAAGGGGGAGTCTGCTACTGTTGCTATTCCTTGATTTGAGTCTATTGTCCTGGGGAAATCGGTGATTGACCTTTAACAGGTGCAAGTTTCAGTTCGGTCTGGTTTTCCTTTGCTCAATACACAGGGCTGTGTCCAGACTTGGCCACAATTCCCATTATCCTTTGTGGCCATTCCCTGTCACTCCCTCCATCTCTCTCTCTCTCTCTCTCTCTGACATTCCTTCCATCTCTCTCTCTCTCCCTCCAACTCACTCACTCTGTCACCCTCCATCTCTCACTCTCTTCATAGATCATAGAATTTACAGTACAGAAGGAGGCCATTCGGCCCATCGAGTCTGCACCGGCTCCTGGAAAGAGCACCCTACCCAAGGTTAACACCTCCACCCTATCCCCATAAACCAGTAACCCCACCCAACACTAAGGGCAATTTTGGACACTAAGGGCAATTTAGCATGGCCAATCCACCTAACCTGCACAATTTGGACTGTGGGAGGAAACCGGAGCACCCGGAGGAAACCCACGCACACACGGGGAGGATGTGCAGACTCCACACAGACAGTGACCCAAGCCGGAATCGAACCTGGGACCCTGGAGCTGTGAAGCGATTGTGCTATCCACAATGCTACCGTGCTGCCCTCTCTCTCCCTCCATCTATCTCACCCTCCATCTATCTATCTCTCCCTCCATCTCTCTCTCCCTCCATCTCTCTCTCCCTCCATCTCTCTCTCCCTCCATCTCTCTCTCTCCCTCCATCTCTCTCCCTCCATCTCTCTCTCCCTCCATCTCTCTCTCCCTCCATCTCTCTCTCCCTCCATCTCTCTGTCACACCCTCTATCTTTCTTTCTCTGACATTTCCTGCATCTCTTTGTCTCTCACTCTCTCCCTCCATCTCTCTCTCGCCCCAGCCTGCTGCCAACTCTCTCTCTCCCTCCATCTCACTCTCTCTCTCTCTCTCTCTCTCTCTCTCTCTAATTCTCTCACTCCCTCCATCTCTCACTCCCTCCATCTCTCTCTCTGTCACCCCCTTGATCTCTTTCTCTGTCTCTCTCTCACTCCTTCTAACGTTCTCACTCACTCTCCCTCTCTATTTTGCTCCCTCTGTCAGTCTCTCCAACTCTCTCTCTCTCTCTCCTGTCCCTACCTCTATTTCATAGCCTCTCGTTTTATCCCTCGCTTGTGTTCTCTTTTTCACTGGCTCCATCTCTGGAGCCAGAGGAGCCACTGGCAAGAGGCTGTTTAGCTCACAGGGCTAAATCGCTGGCTTTGAAAGCAGACCAAGGCAAGCCAGCAGCACGGTTCGATTCCTGTAACAGCCTCCCTGAACAGGCGCCGGAATGTGGCGACTAGGGGCTTTTCACAGTAACTTCATACAGGGGCTGATTTAGCTCACTGAGCTAAATCGCTGGCTTTTAAAGCAGACCAAGCAGGCCAGCAGCACGGTTCGATTCCCAGTACCAGCCTCCCCGGACAGGCGCCGGAATGTGGCAACTAGGGGCTTTTCACAGTAACTTCATTGAAGCCTACTCGTGACAATAAGCGATTTTCATTTCATTTCATTTCTCTCTCCTCCCTCTCTCTCTGCCGCTCCCTCAATAACTCTCTCTCATTCCCTGTCATTCTGACTCTCTCTTTTTGTCTGTCCCTCTCTCTGTTTCTCTCTCCCTCCATCTC
>NC_052166.1:5439927-5465784 GCF_902713615.1 Scyliorhinus canicula
ATATACATGGACTTCAGTAAGGTGTTTGATAAAGTTTCCCATGGCAGGTTGATGGAAAAAGTGAAGTCATATGGGGTTCAGGGTGTACTAGCTAGATGGATAAAAAACTGGCTGGGCAACATGAGACAGAGAGTAGTGATAGAAGGGTGTCTCAAAATGGAGAAAGGTGACTAGTGCTGTTCCACAGGGATCCGTGCTCAGACCACTGTTGTTTGTGATATACATAAATGATCTGGACGAAGGTATAGGTGGTCTGATTAGCAAGTTTGCATATGATACTAAGATTGGTGGAGTTGCAGATAGCGAGGAGGACTGTCAGAGAATACAGCAAAATATAGATAGATTGGAGAGTTGGGCAGAGAAATGGCAGATTGTGTTCAATCCAGGCAAATGCGAGGTGATGCATTTTGGTTGAACTAATTCAAGAGCGGACTATATGGTCAATGGAAGAGTCCTGGGGAAAATTTTTTTTTATAAATGTTTTTATTCAGTTTTCATATTTTATATTGAACAAATTACAAATTGTTAGGAGAAAGAAAAAAGAAAAAAAACAAACACGCAAAAATTAACATACATATTTACAGGTAAGCATCTTCGTAGTAGTAACTGCGCCCCCCCCCCCCCACCCCCCCCCCCCCCTCAACATGTTTATTTAGCTTGGTTTTGGGCCTTAGCTAGCCATCGAACCCCCGTAACGAACCTGTAGCCCCCCCCCCCCCTCCCGCTACCTTCCCCCGACTATTCTTCCTCTTGTACATTGGCCACAAATAGGTCCCGGAACAGTTGCATGAATGGCTCCCACGTTCTGTGGAAGCCGTCGTCCGACCCTCGGATGGCAAATTTGATTTTCTCCATTTGGAGAGATTCCGAGAGGTCGGACAGCCAGTCCGCAGCTCTGGGCGGTGCTGCTGACCGCCAGCCAAACAGGATTCTACGGCGGGCGATCAGGGAGGCAAAGGCAAGGGCGTCTGCCCTCCTCCCCAGGAATAGATCTGGCTGTTCTGAAACCCCGAAGACCGCCACTATCGGGCATGGCTCCACCCTCACTCCCACCACTTTGGACATTACCTCGAAGAAGGCTATCCAGTACTCCACGAGTCTGGGGCAAGACCAGAACATGTGGGCGTGGTTGGCCGGGCCTCTTTGGCACCGTTCACATCTGTCTTCCACCTCCGGGAAGAACCTACTCATACGGGTTCTTGTTAAGTGGGCTCTATGTACCACTTTTAGTTGCGTCAGGCTGAGCCTTGCGCACGTGGAGGTGGAGTTGACCCTATGCAGTGCTTCGCTCCAGAGTCCCCACCCGATCTCCATCCCCAGGTCGTCCTCCCATTTCCTCCTTGTTGCGTCCAGTACGGTGTCGTCCCTATCTACCAGTCGGTCATACATGTCACTACAGTTCCCTTTCTCTAGGATACTTGCGTCCAGTAGGTCTTCCAGTAGTGTCTGTCGTGGCGGTTGTGGGTACGTCCTTGTCTCCTTTCGTAGGAAGTTTTTGAGCTGCAGGTACCGTAGCTCGTTCCCCCCAGCTAGCTGAAATTTCTCTGTCAGTTCGTCCAGTGTTGCGATCCTGTCGTCCGTGTATAGGTCCCTGACTGTCAGTGTCCCCCCGTCCTGCCTCCACCTTTTGAAGGTGGTGTCGGTCAGTGCTGGTTTGAACCTATGGTTGTTGCAGATGGGAGCCCTGTTCGACATTTTGGTCAGGCCAAGTTGCTGCCGCAGTTGGTTCCAGGATTGGAGGGTGGCTGTCACCACTGGGCTGCTGGAGTGTTTTTTGGGTGGGGATGGGAGTGCTGCCGTGGCGAGGGCCCGGAGGGAGGTTCCCATGCAGGAGGCCTCCTCCGCACGCACCCACTCAGCTTCTGGCTCCTGGATCCATCCCCTTACTCGCTCGGCTGTTGCTGCCCAGTGGTAGAATTGTAGATTCGGGAGGGCTAACCCTCCCCTGGTTTTTGTTTTTTGTAAGACCTTCTTTGGGATCCTAGCATTTTTACCCCCCCATACGAACGCCATGATGAGTTTGTCCAGTGCTTTGAAAAAGGCCTTGGGGATGTAGATCGGAATGGATCTAAACAGGAAGAGGAACCTGGGCAGTACGTTCATTTTGATCGTCTGAACTCTCCCCGCGAGGGAGAGCGGGAGTGTGTTCCATCTTTGCAGGTCCTTTTTAACTTCCTCCGTCAGGCTGGTGTGTCCTGGGGAAAATTGATGTACAGAGAGATCTGGGAGTTCAGGTCCATTGTACCCTGAAGGTGGCAACGCAGGTCGATAGAGTGGTCAAGAAGGCATACAGCATGCTTGCCTTCATCGGACGGGGTATTGAGTACAAGAGTCGGCAGGTCATGTTACAGTTGTATAGGACTTTGGTTAGGCCACATTTGGAATACTGCGTTACCAGAAGGATGTGGATGCTTTAGAGAGGGTGCAGAGGAGGTTCACCAGGATGTTGCCTGGTATGGAGGGTGCTAGCTATGAAGAAAGGTTGAGTAGATTAGGATTGTTTTCGTTGGAAAGACGGAGGTTGAGGGGGGACCTGATTGAGGTCTACAAAATTATGAGAGGTATGGACAGGGTGGATAGCAACAAGCTTTTTCCAAGAGTGGGGGTGTCAATTACAAGGGGTCACGATTTCAAGGTGAGAGGGGGAAGGTTTAAGGGAGATGTGCAAGGGAAGTTTTTTACGCAGAGGGTGGTGAGTGCCTGGAATGCTTTGCCAGCGGAGGTGGTAGAGGCGGGCACGATAGCATCATTTAAGATGCATCTAGACAGATATATGAACGGGCGGGGAACAGAGGGCAGTAGATCCTTGGAAAATAGGCGACAGGTTTAGATAAAGGATCTGCATTGGCGCAGGCTGGGAGGGCCGAAGGGCCTGTTCCTGTGCTGTAATTTTCTTTGATGTGGAGATGCCGGCGTTGGACTGGGGTGAGCACAGTAAGAAGTCTTACAACACCAGGTTAAAGTCCAACAGGTTTGTTTCAAATACGAGCTTTCGGAGCACTGCTCCTTCCTCAGGTGAATGGAGAGGTATGTTCCAGAAACATTTATATAGACAAAGTCAGAGATGCCAGACAATGCTTGGAATGCGAGCATTATGCGGGTAATCAAATCATTACAGATCCAGAGATAGGGGGTGATCCCAGGTTAAAGAGGTGTGAATTGTCTCAAGCCAGGACAGTTGGTAGGATTTTGCAAGTCCAGGCCAGATGGTGGGGGGTGAATGTAATGCGACATGAATCCAAGATCCCGGTTGAGGCTGTACTCATGTGTGCGGAACTTAGCTATAAGTTTTTGCTCGGCAATTTTGCGTTGTTGTGTGTCCTGAAGACCGCCTTGGAGAACGCTTAGCCGGAGATCAGAGGCTGAATGCCCTTGACTGCTGATGTGTTCCCCGACTGGAAGGGAACATTCCTGCCTGGTGATTGTCGCACGATGCCTGATGCCCGGGTGGTATTAACCACCCCGAACCCCTCGATTAGATTCCAGTCTGTAACTCACTCACAGGTATCTGTTATTCTATATATAAACCACCCCGATCCCCTCGATTAGATTCCAGTCTGTAACTCACTCCCGGGTATCTGTTATTCTATATATAAACCACCCCGAACCCCTCGATTAGATTCCAGTCTGTAACCCACTCCCGGGTATCTGTTATTCTATATATAAACCACCCCTGAACCCCTCGATTAGATTCCAGTCTGTAACTCACTCCCGGGTATCTGTTATTCTATATATAAACCACCCCGAACCCCTCGATTAGATTCCAGTCTGTAACCCACTCCCGGGTATCTGTTATTCTATATATAAACCACCCCGAACCCCTCGATTAGATTCCAGTCTGTAACTCACTCCCGGGTATCTGTTATTCTATATATAAACCACCCCGAACCCCTCGATTATATTCCAGTCTGTAACTCCACTCCCGGGTATCTGTTATTCTATATATAAACCACCCTGAACCCCTTGATTAGATTCCAGTCTGTAACTCACTCCCGGGTATCTGTTATTCTATATATAAACCACCCCGAACCCCTCGATTAGATTCCAGTCTGTAACTCACTTCCGGCTATCTGTTATTCTATATATAAACCACCCCGAATCCCTCGATTAGATTCCAGTCTGTAACTCTCTCCTGGGTATCGGTTATTCTATATATAAACCACCCCGAAGCCCTCGATTAGATTCCAGTCTGTAACTCACTCCCGGGTATCTGTTATTCTATATGTAAACCACCCTAAACCCCTCGATTAGATTCCAGTCTGTAACTCACTCCCGGGTATCTGTTATTCTACGTATAAACCATCCCAAACCCCTCCATTAGATTCCAGTCTGTAACTCAGTCCCGGGTGTCTGTTATTCTAAATAAAAACCACCCTGAACCTCTCGATTAGATTCCAGCCTGTAACTCACTCCCGGGTATTTGTTATTCTATATATAAACCACCCCGAACCCCTCGATTAGATTCCAGTCTGTAACTCACTCCCGGGTATCTGTTATTCTATATATAAACCACCCCGAACCCCTCGATTAGATTCCAGTCTGTAACTCACTCCCGGGTATCTGTTATTCTATATATAAACCCACCCCGAACCCCTCGATTAGATTCCAGTCTGTAACTCACTCCCGGGTATCTGTTATTCTATATATAAACCACCCCGAACCCCTCGATTAGATTCCAGTCTGTAACTCACTCCCGCGTATCTGTTATTCTATATATAAACCACCCCGAACCCCTCGATTAGATTCCAGTCTGTAACTCACTCCCGGGTGTCTGTTATTCTATATATAAACCACCCCGAACCCCTCGATTAGATTCCAGTCTGTAACTCACTCCCGGGTATCTGTTATTCTATATATAAACCACCCCGAACCCCTCGATTAGATTCCAGTCTGTAACTCACTCCCGGGTATCTGTTATTCTATATATAAACCACCCCGAATCCCTCGATTAGATTCCAGTCTCTAACTCACTCCCGGGTGTCTGTTATTCTATATATAAACCACCCTGAACCCCTCGATTAGATTCCAGTCTGTAACTCACTCCCGGGTATCTGTTATTCTATATATAAACCACCCCGAATCCCTCGATTAGATTCCAGTCTGTAACTCACTCCCGGGTGTCTGTTATTCTATATATAAACTACCCCGAACCCCTCGATTAGATTCCAGTCTGTAACTCACTCCCGGGTATCTGTTATTCTATATATAAACCACCCCGAATCCCTCGATTAGATTCCAGTCTGTAACTCACTCCCGGGTGTCTGTTATTCTATATATAAACTACCCCGAACCCCTCGATTAGATTCCAGTCTGTAACTCACTCCCGGGTATTTGTTATTCTATATATAAACCACCCCGAACCCCTCGATTAGATTCCAGTCTGTAACTCACTCCCGTGTATCTGTTATTCTATATATAAACCACCCCGAACCCCTCGATTAGATTCCAGCCTGTAACTCACTCCCGGGTATTTGTTATTCTATATATAAACCACCCCGAACCCCTCGATTAGATTCCAGTCTGTAACTCACTCCCGGGTATCTGTTATTCTATATATAAACCACCCCGAACCCCTCGATTAGATTCCAGTCTGTAACTCACTCCCGGGTATCTGTTATTCTATATATAAACCCCCCCGAACCCCTCGATTAGATTCCAGTCTGTAACTCACTCCCGGGTATCTGTTATTCTATATATAAACCACCCCGAACCCCTCGATTAGATTCCAGTCTGTAACTCACTCCCGCGTATCTGTTATTCTATATATAAACCACCCCGAACCCCTCGATTAGATTCCAGTCTGTAACTCACTCCCGGGTGTCTGTTATTCTATATATAAACCACCCCGAACCCCTCGATTAGATTCCAGTCTGTAACTCACTCCCGGGTATCTGTTATTCTATATATAAACCACCCCGAACCCCTCGATTAGATTCCAGTCTGTAACTCACTCCCGGGTATCTGTTATTCTATATATAAACCACCCCGAATCCCTCGATTAGATTCCAGTCTCTAACTCACTCCCGGGTGTCTGTTATTCTATATATAAACTACCCCGAACCCCTCGATTAGATTCCAGTCTGTAACTCACTCCCGGGTATCTGTTATTCTATATATAAACCACCCCGAATCCCTCGATTAGATTCCAGTCTGTAACTCACTCCCGGGTGTCTGTTATTCTATATATAAACTACCCCGAACCCCTCGATTAGATTCCAGTCTGTAACTCACTCCCGGGTATTTGTTATTCTATATATAAACCACCCCGAACCCCTCGATTAGATTCCAGGCTGTAACTCACTCCCGGGTATCTGTTGTTCTATATATAAACCACCCTGATCCCCTCGATTAGATTCCAGTCTGTAACTCACTCCCGGGTATCTGTTATTCTATATATAAACCACCCCGAAACCCTCGATTAGATTCCAGTCTTTAACTCACTCCCGGGTATCTGTTATTCTATATATAAACCACCCCGAACCCCTCGATTAGATTCCAGTCTTTAACTCACACCCGGGTATCTGTTATTCTATATATAAACCACCCTGAACCCCTCGATTAGATTCCAGTCTGTAACTCACTCCCGGGTGTCTGTTATTCTAGATATAAACCACCCCGAACCCCTCGATTAGATTCCAGTCTGTAACTCACTCCCGCGTATCTGTTATTCTATATATAAACCACTCCGAACCCCTCGATTAGATTCCAGTCTGTAACTCACTCACAGGTATCTGTTATTCTATATATAAACCACCCCGATCCCCTCGATTAGATTCCAGTCTGTAACTCACTCCCTGGTATCTGTTATTCTATATATTAACCACCCCGATCCCCTCGATTAGATTCCAGTCTGTAACTCACTCCCGGGTATCTGTTATTCTATATATAAACCACCCCGAACCCCTCGATTAGATTCCAGTCTGTAACCCACTCCCGGGTATCTGTTATTCTATATATAAACCACCCCGAACCCCTCGATTAGATTCCAGTCTGTAACTCACTCCCGGGTATCTGTTATTCTATATATAAACCACCCTGAACCCCTCGATTAGATTCCAGTCTGTAACTCACTCCCGGGTATCTGTTATTCTATATATAAACCACCCCGAATCCCTCGATTAGATTCCAGTCTGTAACTCACTCCCGGGTGTCTGTTATTCTATATATAAACTACCCCGAACCCCTCGATTAGATTCCAGTCTGTAACTCACTCCCGGGTATCTGTTATTCTATATATAAACCACCCCGAATCCCTCGATTAGATTCCAGTCTGTAACTCACTCCCGGGTGTCTGTTATTCTATATATAAACTACCCCGAACCCCTCGATTAGATTCCAGTCTGTAATTCACTACCGGGTATTTGTTATTCTATATATAAACCACCCCGAACCCCTCGATTAGATTCCAGTCTGTAACTCACTCCCGTGTATCTGTTATTCTATATATAAACCACCCCGAACCCCTCGATTAGATTCCAGTCTGTAACTCACTCCCGGGTATCTGTTATTCTATATATTAACCCCCCGAATCCCTCGATTAGATTCCAGTCTGTGACTCACTCCCGGGTATCTGTTATTCTATATATAGACCATCCCGAACCCCTCGATTATATTCCAGTCTGTAACTCACTCCCGGGTATCTGTTATTCTATATATGAACCACCCTGAACCCCTCGATTAGATTCCAGTCTGTAACTCAGTCCCGGGTATCTGTTATTCTATATATGAACCACCCTGAACCCCTCGATTAGATTCCAGTCTGTAACTCACTTCCGGGTATCTGTTATTCTATATATAAACCACCCTGAACCCCTCGATTAGATTCCAGTCTGTAACTCACTCCCGGGTGTCTGTTATTCTATATATAAACCACCCCGAACCCCTCGTTAGATTCCAGTCTGTAACTCACACCCGGGTATCTGTTATTCTATATACTGTATAAACCACCCTGATCCCCTCGATTAGATTCCAGTCTGTAACTTACTACCAGTCATCTGTTATTCTGTGTATCTGTCTACTCTATGCATGACTCTCTCCTCTCTGTCTTTGTTTCTGTCCATCTATCTGTCCTCTTTCTTTCTCTGCAGACCACCCTGTGTGTGTCACTCTCTCTGTCTGTTTGCCTCTCTCTGTGCCGCGCACTATGTGCCTGTCCGTCTGGCTCTCTCTCTGCCACCCTTCCACCCACTCTCCCTATCTCTGCCCCCCCCCCCCCCCCCCCCCCCCCCCGGGCCCGGCCCCAGTCTCGGCTGAAGCCGTTGTGTCCCACTCTCTGTCTGCTTTGCTCTGTCTCTCCTCTCCTGTCTGACGTTCACACCCCCACTCCCTCTCCATTAACCGCCTCACACACTCACCCTCTCTGTCTTTTAACCTCCACAGTATTCCTACGAGGGCGACGATATTGGAGACCTGGCAGTGGACTTCTCCATTGTCTGGGATGGAGAATTTGTCATCGATAAGCCTGCGAGTGTGAAAGGTACGGTTAGTATTCATCAGCTCACAACTTCATCTTAATGTCTTTTACTTACCTGTTCGATTTCTGAATTTCAGGCAATCCCACCGTCTTCCTTTCTCACACTCTCTCCCTCACACACTCTCTCACATACTCTATCTGTCTGTCTGTCCTCTGTCTTTCTCTCTCTCCCTCACACACTCTCTCTCCCACTCACTCTCTCACACTCTCTCTCTCTCACACTCTCTCTCACACACTCTCTCTCACTCTCTCAGACTCTCTCTTACACTCCCTCTCACACTCTCTCTCACACTCTCTCTCTCTGCCTATCTGTCTCTCTCTCTCTCTCTCTGTCTTTTCTCTATCTCTCCCTCACTCTCTCTTTCACACTCTTTCTCACACTGTCTCTCACACTCTCCCACTCTCTCTCTCTGTCTGTCTCTCTCTCACACTCTCTTTCACTCTCTCTCACACTCTCTCTCACTCTCTCACACTCTCTCACACTGTCTCTCACACTCTTCCACTCTCTCTCTCTGTCTGTCTCTCTCTCACACTCTCTCTCACACTCTCTCTCACACTCTCTCTCACACTCTCCCACACACTCTCTCTCTCACACTCTCTCTCACACTCTCTCTCACACACTCTCTCACACTCTCTCTCACACACTCTCTCTCACACTCTCTCTCACACACTCTCTCACACTCTCTCTCATTCTCTCAGACTCTCTCTTACACACCCTCTCACACTCTCTCTCACACTCTCTCTCGCTCACACTTTCTCTCTTTCTCACACACTCTTTCATTCTTTCCACCTACCAGAGAGGCACATTTTCCCAAAGACACGCAGGTCCCATGGGAGCCAGCGTGGGAGAGTCTACCGAGAGTCAGCAGATATTTGACTGTGGTGGCTTCACAGTTTAAACTGACACTTGCCCATGGGCGACTCACCACTCCCCCACCACACTCAGCAACCTTCCACCTGGGATAACAGACCACAAAGATCCACATTTGTGTCATGGCTATGATGACTGCCAGACATCGCAAAACAACTCATGTCGAGTGAGTCGTTGAGTAACCGTCAGTAGAGAGAAACCATGTATCCCATGACAGTGGCTCAATATTCTCTAGTGTCAGTGCTGAAGGAGTGCCGCACTGTCGGAGGGTCAGTGCTGAGGGAGCGCCGCACTGTCGGAGGGTCAGTGCTGAGGGAGCGCCGCACTGTCAGAGGGTCAGTGCTGAGGGAGCGCCGCACTGTCGGAGGGTCAGTGCTGAGGGAGCGCCGCACTGTCGGAGGGTCAGTGCTGAGGGAGCGCCACACTGTCGGAGGGTCAGTGCTGAGGGAGCGCCGCGCTGTCAGAGGGTCAGTGCTGAGGGAGGGTCGCACTGTGGGAGGGTCAGTGCTGAGGGAGCGCCGCACTGTCGGAGGGTCAGTACTGAGGGAGCGCCGCACTGTCGGAGGGTCAGTGCTGAGGGAGCGCCGCACTGTCAGAGGGTCAGTGCTGAGGGAGCGCCGCACTGTCGGAGGGTCAGTGCTGAGGGAGCGCCGCACTGTCGGAGGGTCAGTGCTGAAGGAGTGCCGCACTGTCGGAGGGTCGGTGCTGAGGGAGCGCCGCACTGTCGGAGGGTCAGTGCTGAGGGAGCGCCGCACTGTCGGAGGGTCAGTGCTGAAGGAGCGCCGCACTGTCGGAGGGTCAGTGCTGAGGGAGGGTCGCACTGTGGGAGGGTCAGTGCTGAGGGAGCGCCGCACTGTCGGAGGGTCAGTGCTGAGGGAGCGCCGCACTGTCAGAGGGTCAGTGCTGAGGGAGAGCCGCACTGTCGGAGGGTCAGTGCTGAGGGAGCTACGGACTGTTGGAGGGTCAGAGAAGCTGGATATGGTTATATAGACAGGGAGGGTTGAAGCGGACTGGAGGAGATTAAGTGATAGGGTTTTCTCAGGTTTGGAGGCGGTTACAGTAATAGGGAGGGTTGTACGAACTGGAGGAGGTTACAGAGATAGGGAGGGTTGTAGGGACTGGAGGAGGTTACAGACATGGGGAGGGTTGTAGGAGGTTACAGAGATAGGGAGGGTTGTAGTGGTTGGAGGTTACAGAGATAGGGAGGGTTGTAGGGGCTGGAGGAGGTTACAGAGATAGGGAGGGTTGTAGGGGCTTGAAGGTGGTTACAGAGATAGGGAGGGTTGTAGGGACTGGAGGAGGTTACAGAGATAGGGAGGGTTGTCGGGGCTAGAGGAGGTTACAGAGATAGGGGGGTTGTAGGGGCTGGAGGAGGTTACAGAGATAAGGAGGGTTGTAGGGGCTGGAGGAGGTTACAGAGATAGGGAGGGTTGTAGGGGCTGGAGGAGGTTACAGAGATAGGGAGGATTGTAGGGCCTGATGGTGGTTACAGAGATAGGGAGGGTTGTAGGGGCTGGAGGAGGTTACAGACATGGGGAGGGTTGTCGGGGCTGGAGGAGGTTACAGAGATAGGGGGGGTTGTAGGGGCTGGAGGAGGTTACAGACATGGGGAGGGTTGTAGGGGTTGGAGGAGGTTACAGAGATAGGGAGGATTTTAGGGGCTGAAGGAGGTTACAGAGATAGGGAGGGTTCTAGGGGCTGAAGGAGGTTACAGAGATAGGGAGGGTTGTAGGGGCTGGAGGAGGTTACAGAGATAGGGAGGGTTGTAGGGGCTGGAGGAGGTTACAGAGATAGGGAGGATTGTAGGGGCTGAAGGAGGTTACAGAGATAGGGAGGGTTGCAGGGGCTGGAGGAGGTTACAGAGATAGGGAGGATTGTAGGGGCTGGAGGAGGTTACAGAGATAGGGAGGATTGTAGGGGCTGAAGGAGGTTACAGAGTTTCAAACTCCACACGGACAGTGATCCAGAGCTGGGATTGAACCTGGGACCTCGGCACCGTGAGGCAGCAGTGCTGACCACTGTGCCACCGTGCGGCCCTGAGATTTCAGGGTTAAAGGACTCGCAGTCAGTTGTATGACTTCATTTCTGAGTTCACAGACCAATTTGTCCCATAGATCATACAGTGAGACGGGGGATAGGGCAATGCAGGGCACGGCAGGGCTGAGGGGCGGACTTCGTGCCAGGACAGGGGATCGCAGAATCTTGGGTGACGGAGGTTCTCTGCCCTCTCTACCCTCAGCTCTTCTCTACAATTGCTCCGTACAACGACAGAGCTGCGGACTCTGTTTGAAAGCAGAGCCCAGGTTCGACTGCGGCTGGTGTGTGCCCGAGCGGAAATGCCGCCTTCGCCAACACTGCGCCGCGCCCGACTTCAACTGGATGACACCAGGTGGCCGCAACATCAGGTGCACCCACCCACGGGTCACCAAGGTAAGAACCAATCCCGTCATTCTGTTCAGTTTTACTCTGTATCTAACCCCGTGCTGTCTCTGTCCTGGGAGTGTTTGATGGGGACAGTGTAGAGGGAGCTTTACTCTGTATCTAACCCCGTGTTGTACCTGTCCTGGGAGTGTTTGATGGGGACAGTGTAGAGGGAGCTTTACTCTGTATCTAACCCCGTGCTGTACCTGTCCTGGGAGTGTTTGATGGGGACAGTGTAGAGGGAGCTTTACTCTGTATCTAACCCCGTGCTGTACCTGTCCTGGGAGTGTTTGATGGGGACAGTGTAGAGGGAGCTTTACTCTGTATCTAACCCCGTGCTGTACCTGTCCTGGGAGTGTTAGATGGGGACAGTGTAGAGGGAGCTTTACTCTGTACCTAACCCCGTGCTGTACCTGTCCTGGTAGTGTTTGATGGGGACAGTGTAGAGGGAGCTTTACTCTGTATCTAACCCCGTGCTGTACCTGTCCTGGGAGTGTTTGATGGGGACATTGTAGAGGGAACTTTACTCTGTATCCAACCCCGTGCTGCACCTGTCCTGGGAGTGTTTGATGGGGACAGTGTAGAGGGAGCTTTACTCTGTATCTAACCCCGTGCTGTACCTGTCCTGGGAGTGTTTTATGGGGACAGTGTAGCGGGAGCTTTACTCTGTATCTAACCCCGTGCTGTACCTGTCCTGGGAATGTTTGATGGGGACAGTGTAGAGGGAGCTTTACTCTGTATCTAACCCCGTGCTGCACCTGTCCTGGGAGTGTTTGATGGGGACATTGTAGAGGGAGCTTTACTCTGTATCTAACCCCGTGCTGCACCTGTCCTGGGAGTGTTTGATGGGGACAGTGTAGAGGGAGCTTTACTCTGTATCTAACCCCGAGCTGTACCTGTCCTGGGAGTGTTTGATGGGGACAGTGTAGAGGGAGCTTTACTCTGTATCTAACCCCGTGCTGTGCCTGTCCTGGGAGTGTTTGATGGGGACAGTGTAGAGGGAGCTTTACTCTGTATCTAACCCCGTGCTGTACCTGTCCTGGGAGTGTTTGATGGGGACAGTGTAGAGGGAGCTTTACTCTGTATCTAACCCCGTGCTGTACCTGCCCTGGGAGTGTTTGATGGGGACAGTGTAGAGGGAGCTTTACTCTGTATCTAACCCCGTGCTGTACCTGTCCTGGGAGTGTTTGATGGGGACAGTGTAGAGGGAGCTTTACTCTGTATCTAACCCCGTGCTGTACCTGTCCTGGGAGAGTTTGAGTGTTGGTTCCTGTGTTACAGTTCCAGCCAGTTACTGGTCCAAAGGAAGGTGGGACGAGGGTTACAATCAATGGAGATAATCTGGGCCTACGCTTCCAGGAAATTGCCTACGGAGTCCGGATTGCGGGGGTCAAGTGCAGTCCAATTTCGAGCGAATATATCAGTGCTGAACGGTAAGTGAACAATTACAGCCATAAATGGAATGCCGCGAGTTGATGCGATCTGTAAGGCACGAGTGAAAGGAGGGTTGACGCAGATTCACCCTCAAAAGGACAGCACGGTAGCTGAGTGGTTAGCACTGTTGCTTCACAGCGCCAGGATCCCAGGTTCGATTCCCGACTTGGGTCGCTGTCTGCGTGGAGTCTGCATGTTCTCCCCGTGTCTGCGTGGGTTTCCTCCGGGTGCTCCGGTTTCCTCCCACAAGTCCCGAAAGACGTGCAGGTTAGGTAATTTGGGCATTCTGAATTCTCCCTCCGTGTACCCGAACAGGCGCCGGAATGTGGCGACGAGGGGATTTTCACAGTAACTGCATTGCAGTGTTAATGTAAACCTACTTGTGACAATAAAGATTATTATAATAGAGGATTAGATAAATCCACGAATGGGCAGAATGTACGGGAGCAGGAGATTAGAATATATAGACAAACTCTACCAAAGTCTAAATTGGAATTTGGGGGATTGAATTGCCTCTTGCCATGCAAAACCCCTGTTTATTCAGCAGGGATGAGGGTCATTGTACACAGTCCCTGTTTATTCAGCAGGGTGAGGGTCTCTGTACACAGTCCCTGTTTATTCAGCAGGGTGAGGGTCTCTGTACACAGTCCCTGTTTATTCAGCAGGGTGAGGGTCTCTGTACACAGTCCCTGTTTATTCAGCAGGGTGAGGGTCTCTGTACACAGCCCCTGTTTATTCAGCAGGGTGAGGGTCTCTGTACACAGTCACTGTTTATTCAGCAGGGTGAGGGTCTCTGTACACAGTCCCTGTTTATTCAGCAGGGTGAGGGTCTCTGTACACAGTCCCTGTTTATTCAGCAGGGTGAGGGTCTCTGTACACAGTCCCTGTTTAGTTCAGCAGGGTGAGGGTCTCTGTACACAGCCCCTGTTTATTCAGCAGGGTGAGGGTCTCTGTACACAGTCCCTGTTTATTCAGCAGGGTGAGGGTCTCTGTACACAGTCCCTGTTTATTCAGCAGGGTGAGGGTCTCTGTACACAGTCCCTGTTTATTCAGCAGGGTGAGGGTCTCTGTACACAGTCCCTGTTTATTCAGCAGGGTGAGGGTCATTGTACACAGTCCCTGTTTATTCAGCAGGGTGCGGTTCATTGTACACAGTCCCTGTTTTTCAAAAAAATTTTGAATACTCAATTCATTTTTTCCAATTATGCGGCAATTTAGCATGGCCAATCCACCTACTCTGCACATCTTTGGGTTGTGGGGCTGAAACCCACGCAAACACAGGGAGAATGTGCAAACTCCACACAGACAGTGACCCAGGGCCAGGATCGAACCTGGGAGTTTGGTGCCGTGAGGCAGCAGTGCTAACCACTGTGCCACCATGCTGCCGCACCATCCCTGTTTACTCACAGGGTAAGATCATTGTGCAAAGTACCTGGGCTGGATTCCCCACACGCCATTGGCGAAATCAGAGCCCATTCTCTGTATATTCAGCAGGGCAGGGAGCTGGGTATACATTCTCTGTATATTCAGCAGGGTGTGGAGCTGGGGTACATTCTCTGTAGATTCAGCAGGGTGTGGGGCTGGGTATACATTCTCTGTATTTTCAGCAGGGTGTGGGGCTGGGTATACATTCTCTGTATATTCAGGAGGGTGTGGAGCTGGGTATACATTCTCTGTATATTCAGCAGCGTAGGGAGCTGGGTATACATTCTCTGTATATTCAACAGGGTAGGGAGCTGGGTATACATTCTCTGTATATTCAGCAGGGTGTGGGGCTGGGTGTACATTCTCTGTATATTCAGCAGGGTGGGGAGCTGGGTGTACATGCTCTGTATATTCAGCAGGGTGGGGAGCTGGGTATACATTCTCTGTATATTCAGCAGGGTAGGGAGCTGGGTATACAGTCTCTGTATATTCAGCTGGATGTGGAGCTGGGTATACATTCTCTGTATATTCAGCAGGGTGGGGAGCTGGGTATACATTCTCTGTATATTCAGCAGGGTGTGGGGCTGGATATACATTCTCTGTATATTCAGCAGGGTGTGGGGCTGGGTATACATTCTCTGTATATTCAGCAGGGTGTGGGGCTGGATATACATTCTCTGTACATTCAGCAGGGTGTGGAGCTGGGTATACATTCTCTGTATATTCAGCAGGGTGGGGAGCTGGGTGTACATTGTATATTCAGCAGGGTAGGGAGCTGGGTATACATTCTCTGTATATTCAGCAGGGTGTGGGGCTGGGTATACATTCTCTGTATATTCAGCAGGGTGTGGGGCTGGGTATACATTCTCTGTATATTCAGCAGGGTAGGGAGATGGGTATACATTCTCTGTATATTCAGCAGGGTAGGGTGCTGGGTATACATTCTCTGTATATTCAGCAGGGTAGGGAGATGGGTATACATTCTCTGTATATTCAGCAGGGTGGGGAGGTGGGTATACATTCTCTGTATATTCAGCAGGATGGGGAGCTGGGTATACATTCTCTGTATATTCAGCAGGGTGTGGGACTGGGTATACATTCTCTGTATATTCAGCAGGGTAGGGAGCTGGGTATACATTCTCTGTATATTCAGCAGGGTAGGGAGATGGGTATACATTCTCTGTATATTCAGCAGGGTGGGGAGGTGGGTATACATTCTCTGTGTATTCAGCAGGGTGCGGAGCTGGGTATACATTCTCTGTATATTCAGCAGGGTGTGGGGCTGGGTATACATTCTCTGTATATTCAGCAGGGTAGGGAGCTGGGTATACATTCTCTGTATATACAGCAGGGTGTGGGGCTGGGTATACATTCTCTGTATATTCAGCAGGGTGTGGGGCTGGGTATACATTCTCTGTATATTCAGCAGGGTGGGGAGGTGGGTATACATTCTCTGTATATTCAGCAGGATGGGGAGCTGGGTATACATTCTCCGTATATTCAGCAGGGTGTGTGGCTGGGTATACATTCTCTGTATATTCAGCAGGGTGTAGGGCTGGGTATACATTCTCTGTATATTCAGCAGGGTGTAGGGCTGGGTATACATTCTCTGTATATTCAGCAGGGTGTGGGACTGGGTATACATTCTCTGTATATTCAGCAGGGTGTGGGGCTGGGTATACATTCTCTGTATATTCAGCAGGGTAGGGAGCTGGGTATACATTCTCTGTATATTCAGCAGGGTAGGGAGCTGGGTGTACATTCTCTGTATATTCAGCAGGGTGTGGGGCTGGGTATACATTCTCTGTATATTCAGCAGGGTGTGGGGCTGGGTATACATTCTCTGTACATTCAGCAGGGTGTGTGGCTGGGTATACATTCTCTGTATATTCAGCAGGGTGGGGAGCTGGGTATACATTCTCTGTATATTCAGCAGGGTGTGGGGCTGGGTATACATTCTCTGTATATTCAGCAGGGTGTGGGGCTGGGTATACATTCTCTGTATATTCAGCAGGGTGTGGGGCTGGGTATACATTCTCTGTATATTCAGCAGGGTGTGGGGCTGGGTATACATTCTCTGTATATTCAGCAGGGTGGGGAGCTGGGTATACATTCTCTGTATATTCAGCAGGGTGTGGGGCTGGGTATACATTCTCTGTATATTCAGCAGGGTAGGGAGCTGGGTATACATTCTCTGTATATTCAGCAGGGTAGGGAGCTGGGTATACATTCTCTGTATATTCAGCAGGGTGTGGGGCTGGGTATACATTCTCTGTATATTCAGCAGGGTGGGGAGCTGGGTATACATTCTCTGTATATACAGCAGGGTGTGGGGCTGGGTATACATTCTCTGTATATTCAGCAGGGTGTGGGGCTGGGTGTACATTCTCTGTATATTCAGCAGGGTGCGGAGCTGGGTATACATTCTCTGTATATTCAGCAGGGTAGGGAGCTGGGTATACATTCTCTGTATATTCAGCAGGGTGTGGGGCTGGGTATACATTCTCTGTATATTCAGCAGGATGGGGAGCTGGGTATACATTCTCTGTATATTCAGCAGGGTAGGGAGCTGGGTATACATTCTCTGTATATTCAGCAGGGTAGGGAGCTGGGTATACATTCTCTCTATATTCAGCAGGGTAGGGAGCTGGGTATACATTCTCTGTATATTCAGCAGGGTGTGGGGCTGGGTATACATTCTCTGTATATTCAGCAGGGTAGGGAGCTGGGTATACATTCTCTCTATATTCAGCAGGGTAGGGAGCTGGGTATACATTCTCTGTAAATTCAGCAGGGTGTGGGGCTGGGTGTACATTCTCTGTATATTCAGCAGGGTGTGGGGCTGGGTGTACATTCTCTGTATATTCAGCAGGGTAGGGAGCTGGGTATACATTCTTTGCATATTCAGCAGGGTGTGGGGCTGGGTGTACATTCTCTGTATATTTAGCAGGGTGGGGAGGTGGGTATGCATTCTCTGTATATTCAGCAGGGTGTGGGGCTGGGTATACATTCTCTGTATATTCAGCAGGGTGTGGGGCTGGGTATACATTCTCTGTATATTCAGCAGGGTGCCGAGCTGGGTATACATTCTCTGTATATTCAGCAGGGTGGGGAGCTGGGTATACATTCTCTGTATATTCAGCAGGGTGTGGGGCTGGGTATACATTCTCTGTATATTCAGCAGGGTAGGGAGCTGGGTATACATTCTCTGTATATTCAGCAGGGTGGGGAGGTGGGTATACATTCTCTGTATATTCAGCAGGGTGTGGGGCTGGGTATACATTCTCTGTATATTCAGCAGGGTGTGGGGCTGGGTATACATTCTCTGTATATTCAGCAGGGTGTGGGGCTGGGTATACATTCTCTGTCTATTCAGCAGGGTGTGGGACTGGGTATACATTCTCTGTATATTCAGCAGGGTGTGGGGCTGGGTATACATTCTCTGTATATTCAGCAGGGTGTGGGGCTGGGTATACATTCTCTGTCTATTCAGCAGGGTGTGGGGCTGGGTATACATTCTCTGTCTATTCAGCAGGGTGTGGGACTGGGTATACATTCTCTGTATATTCAGCAGGGTAGGGAGCTGGGTATACATTCTCTGTATATTCAGCAGGGTAGGGAGATGGGTATACATTCTCTGTATATTCAGCAGGGTGGGGAGGTGGGTATGCATTCTCTGTATATTCAGCAGGGTAGGGAGCTGGGTATACATTCTCTGTATATTCAGCAAGGTAGGGAGCTGGGTATACATTCTCTGTATATTCAGCAGGGTAGGGAGCTGGGTATACATTCTCTGTATATTCAGCAGGGTGTGGGACTGGGTATACATTCTCTGTATATTCAGCAGGGTAGGGAGCTGGGTATACATTCTCTGTATATTCAGCAGGGTAGGGAGATGGGTATACATTCTCTGTATATTCAGCAGGGTGGGGAGGTGGGTATGCATTCTCTGTATATTCAGCAGGGTGTGGGGCTGGGTATACATTCTGTATATTCAGCAGGGTGTGGGGCTGGGTATACATTCTCTGTATATTCAGCAGGGTGCGGAGCTGGGTATACATTCTCTGTATATTCAGCAGGGTGTGGGGCTGGGTATACATTCTCTGTATATTCAGCAGGGTGGGGAGCTGGGTATACATTCTCTGTATATACAGCAGGGTGTGGGGCTGGGTATACATTCTCTGTATATTCAGCAGGGTGTGGGGCTGGGTATACATTCTCTGTATATTCAGCAGGATGGGGAGCTGGGTATACATTCTCCGTATATTCAGCAGGGTGTGGGGCTGGGTATACATTCTCTGTATATTCAGCAGGGTGTGGGGCTGGGTATACATTCTCTGTATATTCAGCAGGGTGTAGGGCTGGGTATACATTCTCTGTATATTCAGCAGGGTGTGGGGCTGGGTATACATTCTCTGTATATTCAGCAGGGTGTAGGGCTGGGTATACATTCTCTGTATATTCAGCAGGGTGTGGGGCTGGGTATACATTCTCTGTATATTCAGCAGGATGGGGAGCTGGGTATACATTCTCCGTATATTCAGCAGGGTGTGGGGCTGGGTATACATTCTCTGTATATTCAGCAGGGTGTGGGGCTGGGTATACATTCTCTGTATATTCAGCAAGGTAGGGAGCTGGGTATACATTCTCTGTATATTCAGCAGGGTGTGGGGCTGGGTATACATTCTCTGTATATTCAGCAGGGTAGGGAGCTGGGTATACATTCTCTGTATATTCAGCAGGGTGTGGGGCTGGGTATACATTCTCTGTACATTCAGCAGGGTGTGTGGCTGGGTATACATTCTCTGTATATTCAGTTGGGTAGGGAGCTGGGTATACATTCTCTGTATATTCAGCAGGGTAGGGAGATGGGTATACATTCTCTGTCTATTCAGCAGGGTGTGGGACTGGGTATACATTCTCTGTATATTCAGCAGGGTAGGGAGCTGGGTATACATTCTCTGTATATTCAGCAGGGTAGGGAGATGGGTATACATTCTCTGTATATTTAGCAGGGTGGGGAGGTGGGTATGCATTCTCTGTATATTCAGCAGGGTGTGGGGCTGGGTATACATTCTCTGTATATTCAGCAGGGTGTGGGGCTGGGTATACATTCTCTGTATATTCAGCAGGGTGCCGAGCTGGGTATACATTCTCTGTATATTCAGCAGGGTGGGGAGCTGGGTATACATTCTCTGTATATTCAGCAGGGTGTGGGGCTGGGTATACATTCTCTGTATATTCAGCAGGGTAGGGAGCTGGGTATACATTCTCTGTATATTCAGCAGGGTAGGGAGATGGGTATACATTCTCTGTATATTCAGCAGGGTGTGGGGCTGGGTATACATTCTCTGTCTATTCAGCAGGGTGTGGGACTGGGTATACATTCTCTGTATATTCAGCAGGGTAGGGAGCTGGGTGTACATTCTTTGTATATTCAGCAAGGTGTGGGGCTGGGTATACATTCTCTGTCTATTCAGCAGCGTAGGGAGCTGGGTATACATTCTCTGTATATTCAGCAGGGTGTGGGACTGGGTATACATTCTCTGTATATTCAGCAGGGTGTGGGGCTGGATATACATTCTCTGTATATTCAGCAGGGTGTGGGGCTGGGTATACATTCTCTGTCTATTCAGCAGGGTGTGGGGCTGGGTATACATTCTCTGTCTATTCAGCAGGGTGTGGGACTGGGTATACATTCTCTGTATATTCAGCAGGGTAGGGAGCTGGGTATACATTCTCTGTATATTCAGCAGGGTGTGGGGCTGGGTATACATTCTCTGTATATTCAGCAGGGTGCGGAGCTGGGTATACATTCTCTGTATATTCAGCAGGGTAGGGAGCTGGGTATACATTCTCTGTATATTCAGCAGGGTAGGGAGATGGGTATACATTCTCTGTATATTCAGCAGGGTGGGGAGGTGGGTATGCATTCTCTGTATATTCAGCAGGGTGTGGGGCTGGGTATACATTCTCTGTATATTCAGCAGGGTAGGGAGATGGGTATACATTCTCTGTATATTCAGCAGGGTGGGGAGGTGGGTATGCATTCTCTGTATATTCAGCAGGGTAGGGAGCTGGGTATACATTCTCTGTATATTCAGCAGGGTGTGGGGCTGGGTATACATTCTCTGTATATTCAGCAGGGTAGGGAGATGGGTATACATTCTCTGTATATTCAGCAGGGTGGGGAGGTGGGTATGCATTCTCTGTATATTCAGCAGGGTAGGGAGCTGGGTATACATTCTCTGTATATTCAGCAGGGTAGGGAGATGGGTATACATTATCTGTATATTCAGCAGGGTGTGGGGCTGGGTATACATTCTCTGTCTATTCAGCAGGGTGTGGGACTGGGTATACATTCTCTGTATATTCAGCAGGGTAGGGAGCTGGGTGTACATTCTTTGTATATTCAGCAGGGTGTGGGGCTGGGTATACATTCTCTGTCTATTCAGCAGCGTAGGGAGCTGGGTATACATTCTCTGTATATTCAGCAGGGTGTGGGACTGGGTATACATTCTCTGTAAATTCAGCAGGGTGTGGGGCTGGGTGTACATTCTCTGTCTATTCAGCAGGGTGTGGGACTGGGTATACATTCTCTGTATATTCAGCAGGGTAGGGAGCTGGGTATACATTATCTGTATATTCAGCAGGGTGTGGGACTGGGTATACATTCTCTGTATATTCAGCAGGGTAGGGAGCTGGGTATACATTCTCTGTATATTCAGCAGGGTAGGGAGATGGGTATACATTCTCTGTATATTCAGCAGGGTGTGGGGCTGGGTATACATTCTCTGTATATTCAGCAGGGTGTGGGGCTGGGTATACATTCTCTGTCTATTCAGCAGGGTGTGGGGCTGGGTATACATTCTCTGTCTATTCAGCAGGGTGTGGGACTGGGTATACATTCTCTGTATATTCAGCAGGGTAGGGAGCTGGGTATACATTCTCTGTATATTCAGCAGGGTAGGGAGATGGGTATACATTCTCTGTATATTCAGCAGGGTGGGGAGGTGGGTATGCATTCTCTGTATATTCAGCAGGGTAGGGAGCTGGGTATACATTCTCTGTTTATTCAGCAGGGTAGGGAGATGGGTATACATTCTCTGTCTATTCAGCAGGGTGTGGGACTGGGTATACATTCTCTGTATATTCAGCAGGGTAGGGAGCTGGGTATACATTCTCTGTATATTGAGCAGGGTGTGGGACTGGGTATACATTCTCTGTATATTCAGCAGGGTAGGGAGCTGGGTATACATTCTCTGTATATTCAGCAGGGTAGGGAGATGGGTATACATTCTCTGTATATTCAGCAGGGTGGGGAGGTGGGTATGCATTCTCTGTATATTCAGCAGGGTGTGGGGCTGGGTATACATTCTGTATATTCAGCAGGGTGTGGGGCTGGGTATACATTCTCTGTATATTCAGCAGGGTGCGGAGCTGGGTATACATTCTCTGTATATTCAGCAGGGTGTGGGGCTGGATATACATTCTCTGAATATTCAGCAGGGTGGGGAGCTGGGTATACATTCTCTGTATATACAGCAGGGTGTGGGGCTGGGTATACATTCTCTGTATATTCAGCAGGGTGTGGGGCTGGGTATACATTCTCTGTATATTCAGCAGGATGGGGAGCTGGGTATACATTCTCCGTATATTCAGCAGGGTGTGGGGCTGGGTATACATTCTCTGTATATTCAGCAGGGTGTGGGGTTGGGTATACATTCTCTGTATATTCAGCAGGGTGTAGGGCTGGGTATACATTCTCTGTATATTCAGCAGGGTGTGGGGCTGGGTATACATTCTCTGTATATTCAGCAGGGTGTAGGGCTGGGTATACATTCTCTGTATATTCAGCAGGGTGTGGGGCTGGGTATACATTCTCTGTATATTCAGCAGGATGGGGAGCTGGGTATACATTCTCCGTATATTCAGCAGGGTGTGGGGCTGGGTATACATTCTCTGTATATTCAGCAGGGTGTGGGGCTGGGTATACATTCTCTGTATATTCAGCAGGGTAGGGAGCTGGGTATACATTCTCTGTATATTCAGCAGGGTGTGGGGCTGGGTATACATTCTCTGTATATTCAGCAGGGTAGGGAGCTGGGTATACATTCTCTGTATATTCAGCAGGGTGTGGGGCTGGGTATACATTCTCTGTACATTCAGCAGGGTGTGTGGCTGGGTATACATTCTCTGTATATTCAGCAGGGTAGGGAGCTGGGTATACATTCTCTGTATATTCAGCAGGGTAGGGAGATGGGTATACATTCTCTGTCTATTCAGCAGGGTGTGGGACTGGGTATACATTCTCTGTATATTCAGCAGGGTAGGGAGCTGGGTATACATTCTCTGTATATTCAGCAGGGTAGGGAGATGGGTATACATTCTCTGTATATTCAGCAGGGTGGGGAGGTGGGTATGCATTCTCTGTATATTCAGCAGGGTGTGGGGCTGGGTATACATTCTCTGTATATTCAGCAGGGTGTGGGGCTGGGTATACATTCTCTGTATATTCAGCAGGGTGCGGAGCTGGGTATACATTCTCTGTATATTCAGCAGGGTGGGGAGCTGGGTATACATTCTCTGTATATTCAGCAGGGTGTGGGGCTGGGTATACATTCTCTGTATATTCAGCAGTGTGGGGAGCTGGGTATACATTCTCTGTATATTCAGCAGGGTGGGGAGCTGGGTATACATTCTCTGTATATTCAGCAGGGTGTGGGGCTGGGTATACATTCTCTGTATATTCAGCAGGATGGGGAGCTGGGTATACATTCTCTGTGTATTCAGCAGGGTGGAGAGCTGGGTATACATTCTCTGTATATTCAGCAGGGTAAGCATCTCCTTGTTGCTTGTTCTGAGCTCTGTCTCTCTTTCTTGCAGTATTGTGTGTGATATGGACGATGCTTTCTCCTCACACCCCAGCCCAGGACCTGTCGAGCTGTGTGTCGGGGACTGCAGCCCAAACTACAGGACCAAGTCACAGCAAGTCTACACCTTTGTGGTACATTCACCAAAATCTCAGACATCTTTCCTCACTCTGAACATAACTGTGTCTCTGTCTCACTCCTCACCCACACCTCCTCCACCTCCCTTTCTTCTCTCACTCCGTCCTGCTTCCTTTCCAGTGACAGACCCGTCCCCACCAGTACCGTACCCGTGTTATACAGTGACAGACCCATCCCCACCAGTACTGTACCCCAGTGTTATACAGTGACAGACCCGTCCCCACCAGTACTGTACCCCAGTGTTATACAGTGACAGACCCGTTCCCACCAGTACTGTACCCCAGTGTTATACAGTGACAGACCCGTCCCCACCAGTACTGTACCCAAGTGTTATACAGTGACAGACCCGTCCCCACCAGTACTGTACCCCAGTGTTATACAGTGACAGACCCGTCCCCACCAGTACTGTACCCCAGTGTTATACAGTGACAGACCCGTCCCCACCAGTACCACACCCGTGTTATACAGTGACAGACCCTTCCCCACCAGTACTGTACCCCAGTGTTATACAGTGACAGACCCATCCCACCAGTACTGTGCCCCAGTGTTATACAGCGACAGACCCGTCCCCACCAGTACCGTACCCCAGTGTTATACAGCAACAGACCCATCCCACCAGTACTGTACCCCAGTGTTATACAGTGACAGACCCATCCCACCAGTACTGTGCCCCAGTGTTATACAGTGACAGACCCATCCCCACCAGTACTGTACCCCAGTGTTATACAGCGACAGACCCGTCCCCACCAGTACTGTACCCCAGTGTTATACAGTGAAAGACCCGTCCCCACCGGTACTGTACCCCAGTGTTATACAGCGACAGACCCGTCCCACCAGTACTGTACCCCAGTGTTATACAGTGACAGACCCGTCCCCACCAGTACTGTACCCCAGTGTTATACAGTGACAGACCCATCCCCACCAGTACTGTACCCCAGTGTTATACAGAGACAGACCCGTCCCCACCAGTACTGTACCCCAGTGTTATACAGTGACAGACCCGTCCCCACCAGTACCGCACCCGTGTTATACAGTGACAGACCCGTCCCCACCAGTACTGTATCCCAGTGTTATACAGTGACAGACCGTCCCCACCAGTACTGTACCCCAGTGTTACACAGTGACAGACCCTTCCCCACCAGTACTGTACCCCAGTGTTATACAGCGACAGACCCGTCCCCACCAGTACTGTGCCCCAGTGTTATACAGTGACAGACCCGTCCCCACCAGTACCGTACCCCAGTGTTATACAGTGACAGACCCGTCCCCACCAGTACTGTACCCCAGTGTTACACAGTGACAGAGCCGTCCCCACCAGTACTGTACCCCAGTGTTATACAGTGACAGACCCGCCCCACCAGTACTGTACCCCAGTGTTATACAGTGACAGACCCGTCCCCACCAGTACCACACCCGTGTTATACAGTGACAGACCCTTCCCCACCAGTACTGTACCCCAGTGTTATACAGTGACAGACCCATCCCACCAGTACTGTGCCCCAGTGTTATACAGAGACAGACACATCCCCACCAGTACTGTACCCCAGTGTTATACAGTGACAGACCCGTCCCACCAGTACTGTACCCCAGTGTTATACAGTGACAGGCCCGTCCCCACCAGTACTGTACCCCAGTGTTATACAGTGACAGACCCATCCCCACCAGTACTGTACCCCAGTGTTATACAGTGACAGACTTGTCCCCACCAGTACTGTGCCCCAGTGTTATACAGAGACAGACCCGTCCCCACCAGTACTGTACCCCAGTGTTATACAGCGACAGACCCGTCCCCACCAGTAATGTACCCCAGTGTTGTACAGTAACAGACCAGTCCCCACCAGTACTGTACCCCAGTGTTATACAGTGACAGACCCGTCCCCACCAGTAATGTACCCCAGTGTTGTACAGTAACAGACCAGTCCCCACCAGTACTGTACCCCAGTGTTATACAGTGACAGACCCATCCCCACCAGTATTGTACCCCAGTGTTATACAGAGACAGACCCGTCCCCACCAGTACTGTATCCCAGTGTTATACAGTGACAGACCGTCCCCACCAGTACTGTACCCCAGTGTTACACAGTGACAGACCCTTCCCCACCAGTACTGTACCCCAGTGTTATACAGCGACAGACCCGTCCCCACCAGTACTGTGCCCCAGTGTTATACAGTGACAGACCCGTCCCCACCTGTACCGTACCCCAGTGTTATACAGTGACAGA
>NC_052166.1:5466284-5512351 GCF_902713615.1 Scyliorhinus canicula
CGTGCTGTGCCATACCCGAGCTTGGCTGACCAAAGTGGGTTCTCAGACAGGGCGGGTCCTCAGTGCCGTTTGTCCACTGCCTGAGTAACCTGGATTAAACGGGCAAGAATGTGTTTACCATGGATTTGCAGCCTCTATTCGCCGAATAGAGGGGCACCTAAAAACAATGGAGGAGCCAAGATGCTCCTTCTGAAAAAAAATGAGCTGGGCTTCAGACATTTTAGACGATACGGTGAGCTGCTCACCATAGAAAGTTCTCAGACGTATCTGCAGACAAACTAACGTGCGTGCGAGGTGGTCGCAATCTTTTCAGCTGAAAAGATCTGCAATCAATCCCTTAACATATTAACAAACAAACATAAACTGACAAACAAACATGCGTGCAGGTTCCATCAGAAAGGATATCGCTTCCCTCAAGCGGTTCCTATTTTACATCATCTGGACACCTCACTTTTCCTCTGTCTCTGTGAACAGGGTCACAAAGGGGTTGCCGTATCGGGATTCAGACACCGTGTCGTCCTGCTCTCCCGGATCCCACACCCTTGTGTGGATCAGGCATGATATCTTTGAATTGTGTGACTGGGGGTCACGTTCGTCATTGCGGACAAGTCGGTACGAATTGTCCCTGTGCCAGAGTGTTGGGTCCAAAAGTGAATGGGTATTATAGAACATAGAACATAGAACGATACAGCGCAGTACAGGCCCTTCGGCCCTCAATGTTGCACCGACATGGAAAAAAAACTAAAGGCCATCTAACCTACACTATGCCCTTATCATCCATATGCTTATCCAATAAACTTTTAAATGCCCTCAATGTTGGCGAGTTCACTACTGTTGCAGGTAGGGCATTCCACGGCCTCACCACTCTTTGCGTAAAAAACCCACCTCTGACCTCTGTCCTATATCTATTACCCTTCAATTTAAGGCTATGTCCCCTCGTGATAGCCACCTCCATCCGCGGGAGAAGGCTCTCGCTGTCCACCCTATCTAACCCTCTGATCATTTTGTATGCCTCTATTAGGTCACCTCTTAACCTTCTTCTCTCTAACGAAAACAACCTCAAGTCCATCAGCCTTTCCTCATAAGATTTTCCCTCCATACCAGGCAACATCCTGGTAAATCTCCTCTGCACCCGTTCCAAAGCTTCTACGTCCTTCCTATAATGGGGCGACCAGAACTGTACGCAATACTCCAAATGCGGCCGTACTAGAGTTTTGTACAACTGCAACATGACCTCATGGCTCCGGAACTCAATCCCTCTACCAATAAAGGCCATCACACCATAGGCCTTCTTCACAACCCTATCAACCTGGGTGGCAACTTTCAGGGATCTATGTACATGGACACCGAGATCCCTCTGCTCATCCACACTACCAAGAATTTTACCATTAGCCAAATATTCCGCATTCCTGTTATTCTTTCCAAAGTGAATCACCTCACACTTCTCCACATTAAACTCCATTTGCCACCTCTCAGCCCAGCTCTGCAGCTTATCTATGTCCCTCTGTAACCTGCAACATCCTTCCGCACTGTCTACAACTCCACCGACTTTAGTGTCGTCTGCAAATTTACTTACCCATCCTTCTGCTCCCTCCTCTAGGTCATTTATAAATATGACAAACAGCAACGGCCCCAGAACAGATCCTTGTGGTACGCCACTCGTAACTGAACTCCATTCTGAACATTTCCCATCAACCACCACTCTCTGTCTTCTTTCAACTAGCCAATTTCTGATCCACATCTCTAAATCACCCTCAATCCCCAGCCTCCGTATTTTCTGCAATAGCCGACCGTGGGGAACCTTATCAAACGCTTTACTGAAATCCATATACACCACATCAACTGCTTTACCCTCGTCCACCTGTTCAGTCACCTTCTCAAAGAACTCGATAAGGTTTGTGAGGCATGACCTACCCTTCACAAAACCATGCTGACTATCCCTAATCATATTATTCCTATCTAGATGATTATAAATCGTATCTTTTATAATCCTCTCCAAGACTTTACCCACCACAGATGTTAGGCTCACCGGCCTATAGTTACCGGGGTTATCTCTACTCCCCTTCTTGAACAAAGGGACCACATTTGCTATCCTCCAGTCCTCTGGCACTATTCCTGTAGCCAATGATGACCTTAAAATCAAAGCCAAAGGCTCAGCAATCTCTTCCCTGGCTTCCCAGAGAATCCTAGGATAAATCCCATCAGGCCCCGGGGACTTATCTATTTTCACCTTGTCCAGAATTGCCAACACTTCCTCCCTACTCACCTCAATGCCATCTATTCTAATAGCCTGGGTCTCAGCATTCTCCTCCACAATATTATCTTTTTCCTGAGTGAATACTGACAAAAAGTATTCATTTAGTATCTCGCTTATCTCCTCAGCCTCCACACACAACTTCCCACCACTGTCCTTGACTGGCCCTACTCTTACCCTAGTCATTCTTTTATTCCTGACATACCTATAGAAAGCTTTTGGGTTTTCCTTGATCCTACCTGCCAAAGACTTCTCATGTCCCCTCCTTGCTCGTCTTAGCTCTCTCTTTAGATCCTTCCTCGCTTCCCTGTAACTATCAAGCGCCCCAACTGAAACTTCACGCCTCATCTTCACATAGGCCTCCTTTTTCCTCTTAACAAGAGATTCCACTTCTTTGGTAAACCACGGTTCCCTCGGGTATTGTCGGGGTCGTCAGGGTCGGGTGGTGGGTCTGGGTTTTTAATGTAAGTGACTTCCATGGGGTCACTGTAGTCGGGGTCATTGTCGCTGCAATGTGGGCTGTAGTGTGGTGTGCTGTGGCTGTCCTCAGAGTCAGTGTCTGTATCGCTGTCTCTGCCGCGGCAGCTTGTGGGCGTTTCGGGGCGTGGTCTGTCGTGGTCAGTGGGCGGAGTCGTGGGCGAGTCCGATGACGAACTGGTCTGTGAGGGGGATGGTGGAAACGTGTCTCTAGTGGGTGGGGTGAGGTGTTCTGCTGCGTCTAGCAGGACATGGTGTGCATGGTTGGCCTGTGTTCCATATGCCTTTAACTGGTTGATATGGAACCACGCGGTCTTACCATTAGGATATTTTATCCTATAAACTGAGGGGCTAATTTTATCCGAAATTGAGTATGGTCCGGAATATTTTGGTGCCAAAAAACTGCTGGGGTTGTATACAGATAGCATTACCTGTTGTCCAACCTGGAATTCTGTGGGGTGAACGGTCTTATTAAAGAATGCTGTGCTTTGTCTACAGCGTTTCCCTCGCTGAACTGCGGCTGCGATCTGTGCAGACCTCACAGTCTCAACCAGGTCTTTAACCGTCTTTTCGTGTGTGAGGGCCGTCACTTCGGGGCTAGTCATGTCCAGTCCTAAAAGGAATTCTGTACCTTTCATAGGGAGTCCGGTCATGAGTGTCTGTGGGGTGTATCCTGTGGAAGTTGAAACTGTATTTCTGATGAACATGAGTGCAAATGGGAGCACTGAATCCCATGTGGAGTTGTTCTCTTGAACCATTTTTCTAAGCGTGGATTTTAGGGTCCGATTCATGCGCTCTACAATCCCGCTGGACTGTGGGTGATACGCAATATGAAAATTTTGTTTTATGCCAAATATTGTCAGGACGTTCTTCATGACCCGTCTTGTGAAGTGAGATCCCTGGTCCGAATCAATGCTTCGGGGTAAACCCCATCTCGTGAAGGTGTGGTGGGTCAGGATCTTTGCAGCTGTCTTAGCTGTATTCGTTCTAGAGGGGAATGCCTCTACCCATTTGGTAAAGGTATCGATGACCACCAGAACGTATTTATAGCCATTCCTACAAGGGGGCAATGGTCCTATAAAGTCGATCTGGAGGTTTGTCCAGGGGCCATTAACTGGTCGAGTATGCCGAAGTTGAGCCTTTTTAGAATACCTCTCCGGGTTATTCTGGGCGCAAATAAGGCAATTCTCGATGTAGTGACTTACATCTGTCCTTAGGTTAGGCCACCAACAGAGCTGCCTGAGGTGCCTCGTGGTTGCGTCGGTCCCTTGGTGCCCGTGTCCATCATGGAACAAAGCAATCATTTCATTCCTGTCCTGCTGCGGGACGACATAAAGCTGATCCTTTATGATCACACCCTCATGTGTGGTCAGTGCGTGTCTGAATTTGTCATACTGTGGCCCAAAGTTGCCTTTGAAAATCTCCCTGAGATCCTCATCTTGCTTCTGTGCCTCTACTAAATCCTTAATATTGGTCTGTGAGACTTGAACTGCGCTCACAGGGGCGCTAGCTGGTGCGCTAGCTGGGGGTGTCCATAAGTGTCCTCGCCTGGAACCTGCCTTAGCCAGTGCGTCGGCTTTTACATTCCCAGGGGGGGATGACCTATGGTGGCTTCTTACTTTGATAATGCCGAAGGTCCTGTCCTTCGCTTTCTCTAAGATGTGTTGGAGTAAAGGTGCTGATGGAAGGGGTTTCCCATCTGCGGAGACAAAACCTCGTGTCCTCCACAGGGGCAGAAAATCTGTTAAACTATTGCAGACATATCGACTGTCCGAATATATGTCCGCAGGGCTGGGGAAAGAATCGGGGTGGTCCACTATGTATGCTATGGCCGCGAGCTCTGCTGCCTGCGCGCCTAAGTGTCCGGGTAGTTTTAAAGCTATCTCTTCGAGAGCGCGCCCCTGCGCGTCCTCGACATAGATGCCGCATCCTGTGATACGCTCACCTTCTAAAACCGTGGATGAACCGTCTACGTATATCCTCAGTGGGCCACACGTGTCTGTGGGTTGGGGGCTTTGTCTGGGGTTCCCTATCTTCCTGGGGGTGTCTTTGCTATGAAGGGTCCTGTGTTATGCAGGGGAGCTACAATTTCACATTCATGGGGCTGTCCTGGGTATTGGAGGTTGTCGGCTAAAAATGTGTGTGTCCGGGTCCGTTTTACCGTAATGTCCCGTCCTTGTAAGAGTAGTGTCCACCTAGCTGCCCTAATCTGGCTAACTGAACCGTCCTTTAGTCGACCGTCTAGGAGTAACTGTGTGGGGGTGTGCTCGGTCAAAATGGTGGTGGGGTTGAGTCCGGTAATGTAAGAAAAATATTGCACTGCCCAGAAGACAGCAAGGAGGTGCCTCTCGCAGGCTGAAAATCCTTGTTCAACTGGGTCTAACAGTCGGGATGCATAAGCCACTGGTCTTAGCTGCTCGTGCCGTTCCTGAAGTAACAGGGCCGAGAGGGTCAGATCTGTGCTCGCTACCTCTATTGCATAGGGGGAAAGTTGGTCTGGGACTTGTAGCGCGGGTGCTGCGCTAAGGGCTTTCTTTAACTCTTCCACAGCCTCTGTATGCTGCGGAAGCCATTCCCAGGGGGCTCCTTTCTTAAGGAGGTCTGAGAGTGGGGCGGCTTTTGTCGCGAATCCGTCGATGTGGTTCCGACAATAACCAACCAGTCCTAAAAACGACCGGAGGGCTGAAACATTCTGGGGAAGGGGCAATTTGACAATCGAATCAATTCTTTTGAAATCGATCACGCGTTTGCCGTGTGTGATGACTGTACCCAAATACATCACTTTATTTTCCAAAATCTGGGCCTTTCTTGGGTTAACTTTACATCCAATCTCGGTTAGAAGTTCCAGGAGTTCGGCCAGAAGCGTAATGTGCTCTGCCTTTGTGTCTGTCTGCAGTAGTAGGTCGTCGACATACTGTACCAGACATTCGGGGCGGGAAAATTTTCTAAACCATTCGCAAACTGTCGGTGGAAAATGGAGGGGGAATTGTGGAATCCTTGTGGGAGGCATGTCCACGTATACTGTTGTGTTTTAAAAGTGAAGGCAAATTTGTACTGGCACGCCTTTGCCAATGGGATTGACCAGAAGCCATTGCTAATGTCCAAAACCGTGAAATATTTGGAATTGAGTCCCTGCTTGAGCATGGTCTCGGGACTTGTTGCTACTGTGGGGGCTACTGCTGGGGTTACTTTGTTGAGTTCCCGATAATCAATGGTCAGACGCCATGATCCGTCGGGCTTTCTCACTGGCCAAATAGGGGCATTATTGGTCGAGGCTACTGTTCTAAGTACCCCTTGCTCCAATGCTACCTATTACCTTCTCTATTTCTCCCTCTGCTTCTAGGGGAAATCTATATTGTTTTTGTGGTCTGGGGTCAGGTCCGGTAACGTGAATTTGTCCAGCCATTCTGCCGTAGTCATGCCGGTGACTGGCAAATGCTGTCCTATGTTTGTTGAGTACTGCCTTAACTTGTCTGTCCGTGTTTAGTGTAGTCGGGTCAAATGAGTATTCTCCTACTGCACTAATCCTGTTAGCGTACTCTCCTACTGTGAGGGTAGCGGGTGCTCTGTCCGATCTTGCCATTCGCCAGACACATTGGTTCACTGGGTCGAACGACAGGCTATGTGCATTCATAAAATCTATCCCTAGGATGTGTTCTGCTGTCCGGGGAAGATTTACTAGAACAACGGGGTGTTTGGTGGAAATGTTCCCTAGCTGGATTGCTACGGGTGCTGTAATGTGTCCCTGCTGCGAGTGTCCTGTGAACCCGCTAAGTGTGATGGTGGAGGTGGTCGGCCACGTGTCTGCTTGTGCCGTGGTGGTGGAGTTAATTGTGGTGCGGGAGCCTCCTGTGTCCCAAAGTAACTCTATGGGCTTCCCTCTTAACTTTGCCGTGACTACCGGTCTTCCTGATGGATCCCATAGTGTGTCACAGACCCAAGTGGGGGAGCCCGAACACCGTCAGTCCGTTCCATCCACATTGGTCTGTCCTGACTGTATCCCTATACTATGGATCGGTTTTGTTTTATTCCTGTTCAGAGTGCCTGTCTGCTGGCCTCTCTGTGATCTCTGGGGTCCATTACATTCCTTAGCCCAATGTCCTAAATGGCCACAGTTGTAGCATTCCTGCGACTTCTGTGGAGGGCTGCTCTTTCCTTCATTCACCCACGCGGGTTTTTGGTGCTCTCTCACTGCCTGTATGTCTGCTGCAGCCTGAGCCTCTTCTGGGGATTTCACTTTACCTCTGCCCTGAACTGATTGCTCCCAAGCGCGGGACAATCTTTTCAGGACCCACTTCTCATTATGGGCTTCCTCTGAGGGGTCATAGCTGTTGCGAGCGCTCTGTCCTGCTTCTGTTGCATGAGAAATTATGGTGCGCGTCCATTTAACCATATTTTCACGGTTCAAATGGGCTCTATTTAAATCGCCAAATACTGCGTTAAAATGGATCCACAGCCTTCCGGCGAATGCTGTGGGGTGCTCGGATTTCTTCTGCCGGCACTTATTAAGTCCTTCTACGGGGTCACCTCGATTATACCCTATGGCATCTAAAATGGAGGTGTGCATTTCCTCTAGGGTGCCTCCGCCAACATTCTGTGGGTCGGGGAGGGCTGCTACAACCGATTGGTCCAAACTCAGAACTGTGAGTTTAACCTGCTCTCTCTCGTCCAGGCCGTACATGGTTGCCTGTTGCTTTACCTTTGCGAAAAACTGGTGGGGGTCTGCGGTGGGGAGAAACGGAGTGATCTTCTCACACGCGTCCCTTAGTTGGGTTACAGTTAAGGGGGTGGTGTAAGTTATATCGGGTGCGCCTTCTATGATCGCTTTTCTCTGGGTGGTGACTGGATTCATTGGAACGGTAACGAGCTGATCTGTGGGGGGTTGGGGTGCTTGCCTTTTCTGCTGCGCTGCTGGCGCACATGTTCCCTGAACATAACGCTGCGCTGTCTCACTTAACTCTTTCCAGTCTGGGGCATTCTCCTCATCTAACTGCGTTCCAAAGGTGCTTTGAAACCCATTTTGCACCGAAAGCAGCGATTGCAGCTCTGCAATCTGCTTCCTGCATTTCGCGTGGTCTACAGTACTCTGTCTTTGTTCTGTGGTGGCAGCATGGAGTGCTCTCAAAGCTGCTTTAAGGTCAGAGCATTGCCTCTGCAAAGCCTCTACCTGCTTCTCTGATTCTTCTCTTATCAGGACGGCACGTTGCACGTCCTGATAGACCTTTTCGTACTGGGTCTGGGAACTGCTGAGATGGGCTAGACAAGACTGATGTGCCCTCTTGGCATCATCCACCTCTCAAACTTTCTCTGCCAACTTCCCTCTTAGATCCATGTTTTCCTTTTCGATGTCCCTGACATCCACTTTACTCATTCTATTTCTTTCTTCTAATTCTGCCCGGAGCGTCTGAACGACCTCCTCTGTGCCTCGCAATTGTGCCAAACAGGACACAATCGCCATCGGCTTACGTGCTTTACTCATATTTTTCTTGTGAATTTGAGAGAGGTTCTCCCACCAAGTATGTCCTATACTTCCGGGACCTGTCTCCTCATTCAAACAAAACTCTTTCCAAAGGGGCCATCCCTTTCCTTGCAGATACTTGCGGAGTTCCAGCTCCCACATGGGACACTGACCTACTCGGCAACTGCTGGTCGCTGCGACCACAAACCGTTCTGGGTTCATGAGGCGTTCCATTGCCTGCATGGCCATTTTTCTGACTCACTTTAAATTTGGAACAGGGGGTGTTGAGGTTATGTCTCACGAAACGGGTAAGGCTTACGCTATGTTCCGTTCACAAAACTACCGAAAGTTTGTCGCAACAAAAATGCTTTCAGGTTTTCCTTACAACCCTGTTAGTACGCATGCACTAAACACACTTCCGAATTATGTTTATTCCTTTGAACACCTTGAATATTTGTGATTTCTTTCCTTTTTCTTTACCAGATTTCTAATTCAAATTTCAGGGTCCTCGACGGAGTCGTGTCCCGTCAGGAAGTCGCCACTAAATGTTGCACGTTTTGCTATGGGTGTAAAACGCGTTTATTGGAGTGTATTAACTTGCCTCCGTTAAAGGCCGTGTGCTTAACACTACTAGGCTCTGTGTATGTATTTTTCAGCTCAGGAGTCGCCAGATGCCGTATAGACACCTCACAAATATTCCAAGGTCAGGTTCAAAGTAATAAAACGATACACCGATTAGTAAGTTCCAAACGATCAATATTTATTATACAATTATAATAAATACGCATGCACACACTAAGGGACTAAGCTATGACTAAACTAAGCAATCAGAATACTTAACTAAACAGGAACAGGCAAGGTCAGGGAGCGAGGCCTTCGTCCCGGTCTTGGTCTGCAACCTTCAGAAAGCGTGCTGGTCACTGGGGGTCTAGCGGGCTTGGTTCGCGTAGCGAGCGTCGTATTGGCACTTACGGTTCGGCGGCTGGTGCTCAACGGCTGGAGTCAGGATACAATTCGAAGTTCTTGGTCAAAGCCGGAGCACGAAACAACAGACCGGACCATGTGTGGGGGTCTACTTTTATAGGGGTCCCCAATGTCCTTGCCTTTTCCTGGGCGGGCTTTACCTTCAGGTATCGATTGGATCGCTTCCAATCGATATCTTTTGAATTCCTCCAATGTGAGGGTCTCTCTTGATGGTGGGGGCAGTTTCTATAGTGGATACTTCTGGTGCCGCTCTGTCTGGACATCCACTCAAGTATCTTATTCAAACCCAAATGTTGCCATTGTGTGTGCCTAGATCTGGACTGCCTCATTAGTATGTAAAACGTTCTGCCATTATCACCTTTGGTTTGGGATCTTCCACCTGGCCAGAAACTGGTTTTGCTGCTTGCAAAATGCTAATGAGTGTTTGCAGGCTGCTGCCTTGGCTAAACTGTTTTTCCCTGCAGTCTTAGCGATTCTCCATTTTGTTTAGTTCAGTGTCCATTTTGGGTGGCTACAGTGGCTACACTTCACAGCACCAGGGTCCCAGGTTCGATTCCCGGCTTGGGTCACTGTCTGTGCGGAGTCTGCACGTTCTCCCCTTATCTGCGTGGGTTTCCTCCGGGTGCTCCGGTTTCCTCCCACAAGTTCTGAAAGACGTGCTGTTCGGTGAATTGGACATTCTGAATTCTCCCTCTGTGTACCCGAACAGGCACCGGAATGTGGCGACTAGGGGGTTTTCACAGTAACTTCATTGCAGTGTTAATGTAAGTCTACTTGTGACACTAATAAAGATTATTATTATTAATAAAACTCCTGCCTCCCTGGTCATTGATCTCACCACCAAGGGGAAGAGTTTGTTCCTGTCGACTCTGTCTATGCCCCACATAAATTTATACATTAATTACGCTACCCTCCCCCCCCGCCTTCAGTCTCCTCTGCTCCCAGGAAAACAACCCCGGTCTATCCAATCTCTCCTTGTAACTAAATTTCTCCAGCTCAGTCAACATCCTGGTAAGGGTGTGTGGACAGTCTGGGTCATGTTGACATTGAAAAGGAGGAAGTATTTGGGTCTTTTAAAAAGATATTCAGGTAGATATTCTCCTGGGCCGAATGGGATTTACCCCAGAGTACTGAGGGAAGCAAGGGAGGAAATCGGCGGGGGCTTTGACTGACATCTTTGTATGGCGGCTTCCGGGGGCGACCATGGTGCGAGTGGTCTCCTGCCGCCTCGCCCCGTCTCCTGCACCCTCACCCCGTCTCCTGCACCCTCACCCCCCCCTCCCCCCAATCCCCCCTTGCTGTCTCACTGAGCCGTGGTTTTTCCCGCCCTGTGTAGCTGTCGCCTTGCTCCATGTCTGCCCTGCTTGTGTTTTTCAGGAATGTATTCTGTCTGGAATCCTGTCTGTCAATGGGAAGAAGGTTCTCCACATGGATCGGAACCCGTACTATGGGGGTGAGAGTTCGTCCATTACACCCCTGGAGGAGGTAAGAGACCGGCTGCCGAGGATCGACCGCTCGTTCCCGCTCTCTCCGCAGCAGTCTACGTACCCCCCACCCCCATCCAGCGCTCTCTCGTGCTCGCTCGCTCTCGTGCTCGCTCTCTATCTCGCTCGTTCTCTCGCTCGCTCTCGTGCTCGCTCTCTCTCGCTCGTTCTCTCGCTCGCTCTCGTGCTCGCTCTCTCTCTCGCTCGTTCTCTCGCTCGCTCTCGTGCTCGCTCTCTCTCTCGTTCTCTCGCTCGCTCTCGTGCTCGCTCTCTCTCGCTCGTTCTCTCGCTCGCTCTCGTGCTCGCTCTCTCTCTCGCTCGTTCTCTCTCTTGCTCGCTCTCTCTCGCGCGCTCTCTTGTGCGCTCTCTGTCGCGCGCCCTCTCTCGCGCTCTGTATCTCTTTCTTTCTCCCATCTGCCTCGCCCCTTTCTTTCTGCCTCTGTCTCTCTCTCTCTCGCGTCTCGTGCACTTGATCCTTTGTGTAGCCCCATCATTCCACTCACGCTGCCCCTCCCACGCGCAAGCTATGCCTCTCTCTCGCTCTCGCTCGCTCTCTCTATTATGGGCCAGGGCTTAGAAACTCCAAAGTGTATTATGGAGTTCACCTGACCTGCAACCTTTATGTTGAATGTGGCTAGGATGAGGACAAGGGCCTTCACTGCTGATATGATTGAACAGACTTCCTCGACACTTTAATCAAAACCAGGTTTATTCTACAAACAGCAAGAATTGTTATCAATTACAAATGTAAAGACACCACACAGCTACAGTAATCTATGTAAAACACTTCTTTATTTAAATATTTTTTATTCTCCTTTGTCACATTTTCTCCCAAATTTACACCCAACAATAAACACTAATCAGTAATAAATATGTCAATCCCCATATCAATAACAACGATCCCATCCTCCTACCAAACCCCAAACATTAGCCCGCATGTTCACGCAAACAAATGACAAAGGAATTTGGGATCACCCATAGTCGCCATTAACACACAACCCACCTTCCCAACACGCACCACCCCCCCCCCCCCCCCCAGTCCTCCCACCCACCCCTCCAACACACACCACCCCCCTCCCCCCAGTCCTCCCACCCACCCCTCCAACACACACCACCCCCCTCCCCCCAGTCCTCCCACCCACTCCTCCAACACACACCGCCCCCCCCCCCAATCCTCCTAATGTTAGATGTTATCCAGTTCTTGAAAGTGCATAATGAATAATGCCATGAATTGTCGAACCCCTCCATCCTTCCCCTCAGTTCAAATTTGACCTTTTTTCAAGCGTTAAGAATTCCAACAGGTCCCCCCGTCACGCACAGGTTGGAGAGGCTGCTCTCCATCCCAGCAGGATCCGCCTTCAGGCGATCAACGAGGCGAAGGCTACAACATCAGCCTCCGCACCCGTTTCCAACCCCGGCTGGTCCGACACCCCGAATTAGGCCTCCCGGGGGCCCGGATCCAGTTTCCAGTGCACCACTTTAGAGATTACCCTAAAAATCTCCTTCCAGCTTTGGACAGGAACAAAACATATGAACGTGGTTTGTGGTGCACACCCCCCCCCCCCCCCCCCCCCCCCGGGCAACATTCACACACATCTTCCACCCCCTTAAGAGCCGGGTCATCCTCGCCCTTGTAAGGTGCGCTCTATACACCACCTTCAGCTGTATCAGCCCCAACCTCACATACAAGGTGGAGGCATTCACCCTCCGGAGCACCTCCCACCTGAACCCCTCCATCTATGTGTAACACTTAATGAATTCCCCCTTAACTGTTCCAATTCAATAACAAAACCCAATGAATCAAACACCCCTATTCGAGGGTGTGGCCCAGCACGAATGGGGCTGGGCCTTTCCCGAAGATTCTGAATCAGTCTCAACCAGCAGATTCAAACTCCGCCCGTGAAGCAAACTATATCTTTTTAAGTTATTAAAGCTGGTCGCCACATCTCGTTTACTTTTGGAACAGTTTTTAAAATGAAAATATAGAAAGACAGGGGAAAAACACTTCTTTAAACTCGAGTCCACAGCAGTCAAACCGAAACTGAAAGCAAAACCCCTCACAGAGCCACAGCCCAGCTCCACCCACAAAATGACATCACTGAAGCCATGTGATAAGACAAAAACCTTTCTTAAAGGGACACTCCCAAGATAATCTGAATCATAGAATTTATAGTGCAGAAGGAGGCCATTCAGCCCATCGAGTCTGCACCGGTCCTTGGAAAGAGCACCCTACCTAAGCCTCTACTTCCACCCTATCCGGGTAACCACCTAACCCGCACATCTTTGGACTGTGGGAGGAAACCTGAGCATCCGGAGGAAACCCACGCAGACACTGGGAGAACGTGCAAACTCCGCACAGACAGTGACCCAAGCCGGGAATCTCTCTCGCTCTCTCTTTCTCTCTCTCTCTCTCTCTCTCTCTCTCTCTCTCACACACACTCGCGTTGGCTCCTCCCAGAGTTGGGGAATCATAGTCAGGCATGAAGACATGTCGATTTTATTGGAGGGGGGTGGGGGAGAATTGTGTAAGAGGGTCTGGTTTAGCACTGGGCTAAATCGCTGGCTTTTAAGGCAGGCCAGCAGCGCGGTCCTATTCCCTTACCAGACTCCCCGAACAGGCGCTGGAATGTGGCGACTAGGGGCTTTTCACAGTAACTTCATTTGAAATCTACTTGTGACAATAAGCGATTTTCATTTCATTTCATTATTCTGCGCTGTCGGCCATCTTGGAGCTTGCCTGAAATTTCCATCTGTTCATGACTCCCCTCAGCTTTACAAGAGATTTGGAATTTCCGACGCTCCTCCTCAATCCATGGCCAGAGGAAGGGATTGGAATGTCGACTTGATCCCCAAATTCCTGATGGCCAATGGTAAGTCGAAAGAGGCAGGACTTGTTTTGTTCCCTCTACTGTCTGTCGCAGAAGGTAGGAACAGGAGGGGGTCCATTCAGCCCCTCTCGAGCCTGTTACACAGGAACAGGATGAGGCCCATTCAGCCCCTCTCGAGCCTGTTACACAGGAACAGGAGGAGGCCCATTCAGCCCCTCCCGAGCCTGTTACACAGGAACAGGAGGAGGCCCATTCAGCCCCTCTCGAGCCTGTTACACAGGAACAGGAGGAGGCCCATTCAGCCCCTCTCGAGCCTGTTACACAGGAACAGGAGGAGGCCCATTCAGCCCCTCTCGAGCCTGTTACACAGGAACAGGAGGAAGCCCATTCAGCTCCTCTCGAGCCTGTTACACAGGAACAGAAAGAGGCCCATTTAGCCCCCCTCGAGCCTGCTACACAGGAGAAGGCCCATTAAGCCCCCCTCTCCCCAACTAGCGAGAAATAGTTCCTCTCGACTTGATCCGAATATGACAAAAACATCCATCAAATCACCCCCGAATCTTCTCAATTCCTGGGAATACAAACCCGAGTTTTGTGTTTAATCTTCTCTTCATCATTTAACACTTTGAATAAAGTTCCACTTACTAAACGATGGCGGATCGGCCTAGAGGGAGTGCTGCACTGTCGGAGGGTCAGTGCTGAGGGAGCGCTGCACTGTCGCAGGCTCAGGGCTGAGGGAGCGCCGCACTGTCGCAGGGTCAGTGCTGAGGGAGTGCCGCACTGTCGGAGGGTCAGTGCTGAGGGAGCGCCGCACGGTCAGAGGGTCAGTGCTGAGGGAGCGCCACACTGTCGGAGGGTCAGTGCTGAGGGAATGCCGCACTGTCGGAGGGTCAGTGCTGAGGGAGCGCCACACTATCGGAGGGTCAGTGCCGAGGGAGCGCCACACTATCGGAGGGTCAGTGCTGAGGGAGCGCCACACTGTCGCAGGGTCAGTGCTGAGGGAGCGCCACACTGTCGCAGGGTCAGTGCTGAGGGAGCGCCGCACTGTCGCAGGGTCAGTGCTGAGGGAGCGCCGCACTGTCGGAGGGTCAGTGCTGAGGGAGCGCCACACTGTCGCAGGGTCAGTGCTGAGGGAGCGCCGCACTGTCGCAGGGTCAGTGCTGAGCTAGCGCCACACATTCGGGGGAGGGGGGGCGGTGAGCGCCGCACTGTCGGGGTATGGGTGGTGAGAGCTGTAGGCTGGGTCGTTAAGTATGTTCAAGGCCGAGAGAGACAGATTTCTAATCCGTGAGGGAGTTGAGGGTTTCAGGGATGAGGCAGGAAAGTGGAGTTGAGAGTTGTCACATCAGATCAGCCAGGATCTCATTGAATGGGGGGAGCAGACTCGATGGGCCGAATGGCCGACTTCTGGTCATACGTCTTATGGCCTTGTCAGTAAATCAGCTAATCTGGGTCAATTGTTCTATTTGTTCACGGCAATGGAGGCCTCACTGGCCAGGACCAGCATTTATTGCCCATCCCTAATTGCCCCTTGAGAAGGTGGTAGACCCTGGTGTGTTGTAGGTACACCCACAGTGCTGTTAGGGAGGGAGTTCCTGGATTCTGACCCAGCGACAGTGATAGAACGGGCGATATATTTCCAAGTGGGGATGATGTGTGTGTGTGTGTGTGTGAGTGTGTGGGGCGGGGGGCTCGGATGGGGAACTTACAGGCGGTGGGTGTTCCCCATGGCGTCTGCTGCCCTCGTCCTTCTAGGGGGTAGAGGTGGTGGGTTTGGGCGGCGCTGTCGAGGGAGCCTTGGCGAGTGGCTGCCGTGCCATCTTGTAGACGGTACACACGGCTGCCGCTGTGCGTCGGTGGGTGGAGGGAGTGGGTGTTGAAGGTGGGGGTTAGCGTGTCGATCGAGCGGGGGTGGGGGGGAGGGGGGCTGCTTTGTCCTGGATGGTGTCGAGCTTCTCGAGTGTTGTCGGAGCCGCGCTCATCCAGGCGAGTGGGAGAGTCCATCACACTCCTGACTTGTGTCCTTGTAGATGGTGGACAGGCTTTGGGGGGGAGTCAGGAGGTGAGTTACTCTCCGCAGGATTCCCAGCCTCTGACCTGCTCTGGTAGCCACAGTATTTATACGGCTGGGTCCAGTTCAGTTTCTGATCAATGGTAACCCCCAGGATGTTGATTGTGGGGGGAATTCTGTGACGGATTCCATTGACGTTATCTCTGAGTGGGATCTTTCTGTGTTTAGATGAGGCAGCGTTGCGATTGGCGGGTGAGGCAGCGTTGCGATTGGCGGGTGAGGCAGCGTTGCGATTGGCGGGTGAGGCAGCGTTGCGATTGGCGGGTGAGGCAGCGTTGCGATTGGCGGGTGAGGCAGCGTTGCGATTGGCGGGTGAGGCAGCGTTGCGATTGGCGGGTGAGGCAGCGTTGCGATTGGCGGGTGAGGCAGCGTTGCGATTGGCGGCTGAGGCAGCGTTGCGATTGGCGGCTGAGGCAGCGTTGCGATTGGCGGCTGAGGCAGCGTTGCGGCGATTGGCGCGTGTGTGGGGGTGGGGAAGACTCTCCATGAATACGTGACCTGATTGGTTGGTTTCTCTCTGTAGGTCAGCTGGTGAAGATGTTGCTGTACACCGAGGTGACCCGGTACCTGGACTTCAAAGTTGTGGAGGGGAGTTTTGTTTACAAAGGCGGAAAGATTTACAAAGTTCCCTCCACGGAGACCGAGGCCTTGGGGTCAAGTGAGTGTGTCGAACGTTCGCTCGCGTGCGGCAGCCGTATGGGTCACGTCATCTCCTGCGTGCCAGGGGGAGGGCAGGCTGACGCTGGGGGGGGGCAGGCTGGCACTGGGGAAACTCCGCTGGGGGGGGCAGGCTGGCGCTGGGTAAACCACGGTGAGAGGGGCCAGGCTAGCGCTGGGGAAACGGCGCTGGGGGAGGGGGGCAGGCTGGCGCTGGGGGGGGCAGGCTGGCGCTGGGGGGGGCAGGCTGGCGCTGGGGAGGGGGCAGGCTGGCGCTGGGGGAGGGGGGCAGGCTGGCGCTGGGGAAACTGCGGTGAGGGGGGGCAGGCTGGCGCTGGGGGAGGGGGGCAGGCTGGCACTGGGGAAACTGCGGTGAGGGGGGAGGGGCTGGCGCTGGGGGAGGGGGGCAGGCTGGCACTGGGGAAACTGCGGTGGGGGGCCAGGCTGGCGCTGGGGGAGGGGGCAGGCTGGCACTGGGGAAACTGCGGTGGGGGGGCAGGCTGGCGCTGGGGGAGGGGGCAGGCTGGCACTGGGGAAACTGCGGTGAGGGGGGGCAGGCTGGCGCTGGGGGGGCAGGCTGGCACTGGGGGGCAGGCTGGCGCTGGGGGGGCAGGTAGGCATTGGGGAAACTGCGGTGAGGGGGGGCAGGCTGGCGCTGGGGGGGCAGGCTGGTGCTGGGGGGGCAGGCTGGCGCTGGGGGGGGCAGGCTGGCGCTGGGGGGGCAGGCTGGCGCTGGGGGGGCAGGCTGGCGCTGGGGGGCAGGCTGGCGCTGGGGGGCAGGCTGGCGCTGGGGGAGCAGGCTGGCGCTGGGGGGCAGGCTGGCGCTTGGGGGGCAGGCTGGCGCTGGGGGGCAGGCTGGCGCTGGGGGGCAGGCTGGCGCTGGGGGGGCAGGCTGGCGCTGGGGGGGCTGGCGCTGGAGGGGCAGGCTGGCGCTGGGGGGGGGTTGCAGGCCTCCCATCGTTAACACCGTGAACTGCGTTTGAAGAAAAACTCAATCGGGGAGGGGGAGGGACGGTGTGGGGGAAAAGGGAGGGGATTTGGGAGGAGGGCAGGGCGAGTGATAGGGATGGTGGGTGAGGCCGCGGAAGGCGGGGGGGAGGCGGCAGAGGGAGCGTGGCGGGAGGGAAGCAGGTAGGGTGAGGGAGGCAGGGGAAGGAGGGCAAAGGGCCAGGTGGGAGGGCGGGCGGGCCAGCCAGGAAGTGTGAGCGAGTGAGAGAATTTTGTTGGGTTGTTTGTTTTCGTGTGGAATATGCCCAGTGTTTGCTCCCGTCTCATGGTCAGGGAGTCGCCTGAACACAAGAGGGCTTGGGTTTTGTTTGTTTAATTTAGAGTACCCAATTTATTTATTTTTTCCGATACGGGGCAATTTAGCATGGCCAATCCACCTAACCAGCACATCTTTTGGGTTGTGACACGGGGAGAATGTGCAAACCCCACACGGACAGTGACCCAGAGCCGGGAATTGAACCTGGGTCCTCAGCGCTGTAGTGCCAGTGCTAACCACTGCGCCGCCGTGCTGGCCTTGGGACTCGGGATTTTTCTCTCTGAATATTGAACATTATTTTCCCGTCCTATCCTCAGACCTGATGGGGATGTTCGAGAAACGTCGTTTCCGAAAATTCCTCGTCTTTGTGGCCAGCTTCGACGAGAACGACCCCAAGACCTTCCAGGGTGTGGATCCTGTCACCACGACGATGAGGATGGTCTACAAGACCTTTGACCTGGGCCAGGATGTGATCGACTTCACAGGCCACGCCTTGGCCCTCTACAGAACTGACGAGTAGGTTTACTGTTGGCTGCGCTGTAACAAGTCCACGAAGGGGCCAATCAGAGTGTTCAAACATTTCCTCGGCAAAGCGGAGCTAAAGATACGTTGCAGTTCAATAGAACTCTGCTCAGACCCCTGCCTGGAGTAACTGCATTCAGCTCTGGGCCCAGGGTCAGGGAGAGACTAATTGCTCAGGCGGGTTTTACTGCGTTCGATTCTGGGCCCAGGGTCACTGAGAGACTAATTGCTCAGGCGGGTATTACTGCGTTCGATTCTGGGCCCAGGGTCACTGAGAGACTAATTGCTCAGGCGGGTATTACTGCGTTCGATTCTGGGCCCAGGGTCACTGAGAGATTAATTGCTCAGGCGGGTATTACAACGTTCAGTTCTGGGTCCAGGATCACAGAGACTAATTGCTCAGGCGGGTATTACTGCGTTCGATTCTGGGCCCAGGGTCACTGAGAGACTAATTGCTCAGTCGGGTATTACTGTGTTCAGCTCTGGGCCCAGGGTCACTGAGAGATTAATTGCTCAGGCGGGTATTACTGTGTTCAGTTCTGGGCCCAGGGTCACTGAGAGACTAATTGCTCAGGCGGGTATTACAACGTTCAGTTCTGGGCCCAGGGTCACAGAGATTAATTGCTCTGGCGGGTATTACTGCGTTCAGTTCTGGGCCCAGGGTCACTGAGAGATTAATTGCTCAGGCGGGTATTACTGTGTTCTGCTCTGGGCCCAGGGTCACAGAGATTAATTGCTCAGGCGGGTATTACTGCGTTCAGTTCTGGGCCCAGGGTCACTGAAAGATTAATTGCTCAGGCGGGTATTACAATGTTCAGCTCTGGGCCCAGGGTCACTGAGAGATTAATTGCTCAGGTGGGTATTACTGCGTTAAGTTCTGGGCCCAGGGTCACTGTGAGACTAATTGCTCAGGCGGGTATTACTGTGTTCAGCTCTGGGCCCAGGGTCAGGGAGAGATTAATTGCTCAGGCGGGTATTACTGCGTTCAGTTCTGGGCCCAGGGTCACTGTGAGACTAATTGCTCAGGCGGGTATTACTGTGTTCAGCTCTGGGCCCAGGGTCAGGGAGAGATTAATTGCTCAGGCGGGTATTACTGAGTTCAGCTCTGGGCCCAGGGTCACTGACAGATTAATTGTGTGGACAGGAAACTAAGTTTAGTTCTGGGCCCTGCGCCTCAGGAAGGAGATATGGGCCAAGGAGTGGGTGTTAGGTTCTTCCTGCTCTCCCCCTTTTGCGATGTAGTGGGTAGGGGAGTGATGCTGAATGGCTTCCTCCTGTTCCTATGTAACAGGCTGGAGAGGGGCTGAATGGGCCTCCTCCTGTTCCTATGTAACAGGCTGGAGAGGGGCTGAATGGGCCTCCTCCTGTTCCTATGTAACAGGCTGGAGAGGGGCTGAATGGGCCTCCTCCTGTTCTTGTTTAACAGGCTGGAGAGGGGCTGAATGGGCCTCCTCCTGTTCTTGTTTAACAGGCTCGAGAGGGGCTGAATGGGCCTCCTCCTGTTCTTGTTTAACAGGCTCGAGAGGGGCTGAATGTGCCTCCTCCTGTTCTTGTTTAACAGGCTCGAGAGGGGCTGAATGTGCCTCCTCCTGCTCCTGTGTAACAGGCTGGAGAGGGGCTGAATGGGCCTCCTCCTGTTTCTGTGTAACAGGCTCGAGAGGGGCTGAATGGGCCTCCTCCTGTTCCTGGGTAACAGGCGCGAGAGGGGCTGAATGGGCCTCCTCCTGTTCCTGTGTAACAGGCTGGAGAGCGGGGATCGTGGAGAGGTGGAGGTAAGCGTGACACAGATGGAGACAATTCAACCCCTCAGCTTGTATCACATTTGTTTTGGACCTTTTCACAGCTCCATTCCTCCTCTGTGCCCGACAGATATCTGGACCAGCCCTGCCTGGAAACCATCAGTCGCATCAAGCTGTACAGCGAATCGCTAGCACGCTACGGGAAGAGCCCATACCTGTACCCACTCTACGGACTGGGGGAGCTCCCTCAAGGCTTTGCCAGGTAAAGGAATCTGTGGCTTGGATGTCGGGCAGTGGTGAGGTTTTGGGGGGGGGGTAGCTTCGCTTCAAGGGTGTCAATGATCCCAAACTCCACAGTCCTCAAAGCCCATCCTTCTCATCCTTGTTTTCAAATCCCTCCATGGCCTCTTCAACCCCTCCCTATCTCTGTAACCTCCACCAACCCCTACAACCCTCCCTATCTCTGTAACCTCCTCCAGCCCTACAACCCTCCCTATCTCTGTAACCTCCACCAACCCCTACAACCCTCCCTATCTCTGTAACCTCCTCCAGTTCCTACCACCCTCCCTATCTCTGTAACCTCCTATAGCCCCTACAACCCTCCCTATCTCTGTAACCTCCTCCAGCCCCTACAACCCTTCCTATCCCTGTAACCTCCTCCAGCCCCTACAACCCTCCCTATCCCTGTAACCTCCTCCAGCCCCTACAACCTCCCTATCTCTGTAACCTCCTCCAGCCCCTACAACCCTCCCTATCTCTGTAACCTCCTCCAGCCCTACACCCTCCCTATCTCTGTAACCTCCTCCAGCCCCTATACCCGTCCCTATCTCTGTAACCTCCTCCAGCCCCTACAACCCTCCCTATCTCTGTAACCTCCTCCAGCCCCTACACCCTCCCTATCTCTGTAACCTCCTCCAGCCCCTATACCCGTCCCTATCTCTGTAACCTCCTCCAGCCCCTATACCCGTCCCTATCTCTGTAACCTCCTCCAGCCCCTATACCCCTCCCTATCTCTGTAACCTACAATCCTCCGAAATCTGTGCTCCTGCAATTCCAGCTATCAAGCATCCCCGATTCCAATCACTTCACCATTTGGAGGCCGTGCGTTCAGCTGCCTGGCTGCTCTCTCTCCCTGTCTGCCCCTGGCCGCGCTCTCCCTGTCTGCCCCTGGCCGCTCTCTCTCTCTGTGTCTGCCCCTCGCCGCTCTCTCTCTGTCTGCCCCTGGCCGCTCTCTCTCTCTGTGTCTGCCCCTCTCCGCTCTCTCTCTCTGTGTCTGCCCCTCGCCGCTCTCTCTCTGTGTCTGCCCCTCGCCGCTCTCTGTGTCTGCCCCTGGCCGCTCTCTCTGTGTCTGCCCCTGGCCGCTCTCTCTGTGTCTGCCCCTGGCCGCTCTCTCTGTGTCTGCCCCTGGCCGCTCTCTCTGTGTCTGCCCCTGGCCGCTCTCTCTGTGTCTGCCCCTGGCCTCTCTCCCTGTGTCTGCCCCTGGCCGCTCTCTCCCTGTGTCTGCCCCTGGCTGCTCTCTGTGTCTGCCCCTGGCCGCTCTCTCTGTGTCTGCCCCTGGCCGCTCTCTCTGTGTCTGCCCCTGGCCGCTCTCTCTGTGTCTGCCCCTGGCCGCTCTCTCTGTGTCTGCCCCTGGCCGCTCTCTCTGTGTCTGCCCCTGGCCGCTCTCTCTGTGTCTGCCCCTCGCCGCTCTCCCTGTGTCTGCCCCTCCCCGCTCTCTCTGTGTCTGCCCCTGGCCGCTCTCTCTGTGTCTGCCCCTGGCCGCTCTCTCTGTGTCTGCCCCTGGCCGCTCTCTCTGTGTCTGCCTCTCGCCGCTCTCTCTGTGTCTGCCCCTGGCCTCTCTCCCTGTGTCTGCCCCTGGCCGCTCTCTCCCTGTGTCTGCCCCTGGCTGCTCTCTGTGTCTGCCCCTGGCCGCTCTCTCTGTGTCTGCCCCTGGCCGCTCTCTCTGTGTCTGCCCCTGGCCGCTCTCTCTGTGTCTGCCCCTGGCCGCTCTCTCTGTGTCTGCCCCTGGCCGCTCTCTCTGTGTCTGCCCCTGGCCGCTCTCTCTGTGTCTGCCTCTCGCCGCTCTCTCTGTGTCTGCCCCTGGCCGCTCTCTCTGTGTCTGCCCCTGGCCGCTCTCTCTGTGTCTGCCCCTGGCCGCTCTCTCTGTGTCTGCCCCTGGCCGCTCTCTGTGTGTCTGCCCCTGGCCGCTCTCTCTGTGTCTGCCCCTGGCCGCTCTCTCCCTGTGTCTGCCCCTCGCCGCTCTCTGTGTCTGCCCCTCGCCGCTCTCTCTCTGTGTCTGCCCCTGGCCGCTCTCTCTGTGTCTGCCCCTGGCCGCTCTCTCTGTGTCTGCCCCTGGCTGCTCTCTCTGTCTGCCCCTCGCCGCTCTCTCTGTGTCTGCCCCTGGCCGCTCTCTCTGTGTCTGCCCCTGGCCGCTCTCTCTGTGTCTGCCCCTGGCCGCTCTCTCTGTGTCTGCCCCTGGCCGCTCTCTCTGTGTCTGCCCCTCGCCGCTCTCTCTCTGTGTCTGCCCCTCGCCGCTCTCTCTCTCTGTCTGCCCCTCGCCGCTCTCTCTGGTGTCTGCCCCTCGCCGCTCTCTCTCTGTGTCTGCCCCTCGCCGCTCTCTCTCTGTGTCTGCCCCTGGCCACTCTCTCTGTGTCTGCCCCTCGCCGCTCTCTCTCTCTGTCTGCCCCTCGTCGCTCTCTCTGGTGTCTGCCCCTGGCCGCTCTCTCTGTGTCTGCCCCTGGCCGCTCTCTCTCTGTGTCTGCCCCTGGCCGCTCTCTCTCTGTGTCTGCCCCTGGCCGCTCTCTCTCTGTGTCTGCCCCTGGCCGCTCTCTCTCTGTGTCTGCCCCTGGCCGCTCTCTCTGTGTCTGCCCCTGGCCGCTCTCTCTCTGTGTCTGCCCCTGGCCGCTCTCTCTCTGTGTCTGCCCCTGGCCGCTCTCTCTCGGTGTCTGCCCCTGGCCGCTCTCTCTCTGTGTCTGCCCCTGGCCGCTCTCTCTCTGTGTCTGCCCCTGGCCGCTCTCTCTGTGTCTGCCCCTGGCCGCTCTCTCTGTGTCTGCCCCTCGCCGCTCTCTCTCTGTGTCTGCCCCTCACCGCTCTCTCTGTGTCTGCCCCTGGCTGCTCTCTCTCTGTGTCTGCCCCTCGCCGCTCTCTCTGTGTCTGCCCCTGGCTGCTCTCTCTCTGTGTCTGCCCCTCGCCGCTCTCTCTCTGTGTCTGCCCCTCGCCACTCTCTCTCTGTGTCTGCCCCTCACCGCTCTCTCTGTGTCTGCCCCTGGCCGCTCTCTCTGTGTCTGCCCCTGGCCACTCTCTCTCTGTGTCTGCCCCTGGCCGCTCTCTCTGTGTCTGCCCCTCGCCGCTCTCCCTGTGTCTGCCCCTGGCCGCTCTCTCTGTGTCTGCCCCTGGCAGCTCTCTCTGTGTCTGCCCCTGGCAGCTCTCTCTGTGTCTGCCCCTGGCCGCTCTCTCTGTGTCTGCCCCTGGCCGCTCTCTCTGTGTCTGCCCCTGGCCGCTTTCTCTGTGTCTGCCCCTCCCCGCTCTCTCTGTGTCTGCCCCTGGCCGCTTTCTCTGTGTCTGCCCCTCGCCGCTCTCTCTGTGTCTGCCCCTGGCCACTCTCTCTCTCTGTGTCTGCCCCTGGCCGCTCTCTCTCTGTGTCTGCCCCTCGCCGCTCTCTCTGTGTCTGCCCCTGGCCGCTCTCTCTGTGTCTGCCCCTCGCCGCTCTCTCTGTGTCTGCCCCTCGCCGCTCTCTGTGTCTGCCCCTCGCCGCTCTCTCTCTCTGTGTCTGCCCCTGGCCGCTCTCTCCCTGTCTGCCCCTGGCCGCTCTCTCTGTGTCTGCCCCTGGCCGCTCTCTCTGTGTCTGCCCCTGGCCGCTCTCTCCCTGTCTGCCCCTGGCCGCTCTCTCTGTGTCTGCCCCTGGCCGCTCTCTCTGTGTCTGCCCCTGGCCGCTCTCTCCCTGTCTGCCCCCGGCCGCTCTCTCTGTGTCTGCCCCTGGCCGCTCTCCCTGTCTGCCCCTGGCCGCTCTCTCTCTCTGTGTCTGCCCCTGGCCGCTCTCTCTGTGTCTGCCCCTGGCCGCTCTCTCTCTCTGTGTCTGCCCCTGGCCGCTCTCTCTGTGTCTGCCCCTGGCCGCTCTCTCCCTGTCTGCCCCCGGCCGCTCTCTCTGTGTCTGCCCCTGGCCGCTCTCTCTGTGTCTGCCCCTCGCCGCTCTCTGTCTGCCCCTCGCCGCTCTCTCTCTGTGTCTGCCCCTCGCCGCTCTCTCTGTGTCTGCCCCTGGCCGCTCTCTCTGTGTCTGCCCCTGGCCGCTCTCTCTCTGTGTCTGCCCCTGGCCGCTCTCTCTCTGTGTCTGCCCCTGGCCGCTCTCTCTCTGTGTCTGCCCCTCGCCGCTCTCTGTGTCTGCCCCTGGCCGCTCTCTCTGTGTCTGCCCCTCGCCGCTCTCTCTGTGTCTGCCCCTCGCCGCTCTGTGTCTGCCCCTGGCTGCTCTCTCTATGTCTGCCCCTCGCCGCTCTCTCTCTGTGTGTCTGCCCCTGGCCGCTCTCTCTCTCTGTGTCTGCCCCGGCCGCTCTCTCTGTGTCTGCCCCTGGCCGCTCTCTCTGTGTCTGCCCCTGGCCGCTCTCTGTGTGTCTGCCCCTCGCCGCTCTCTCTCTGTGTGTCTGCCCCTCGCCGCTCTCTCTGTGTCTGCCCCTCGCCGCTCTCTCTGTGTCTGCCCCTGACCGCTCTCTCTGTGTCTGCCCCTCGCCGCTCTGTGTGTGTCTCTCTCTCTCGCCGCTCTCTCTGTGTCTGCCCCTCGCCGCTCTCTCTCTGTGTCTTCCCCTGGCCGCTCTCTCTGTGTCTGCCCCTGGCCGCTCTCTCTGTGTCTGCCCCTCGCCGCTCTCTCTGTGTCTGCCCCTCGCCGCTCTCTCTGTGTCTGCCCCTGGCCGCTCTCTCTGTGTCTGCCCCTGGCCGCTCTCTCTGTGTCTGCCCCTGGCCGCTCCTCTCTGTGTCTGCCCCTGGCCGCTCTCTCTGTGTCTGCCCCTGGCCGCTTTCTGTGTGTCTGCCCCTGGCCGCTCTCTCTGTGTCTGCCCCTGGCCGCTCTCTCTGTGTCTGCCTCTCGCCGCTCTCTCTGTGTCTGCCCCTCACCGCTCTCTCTGTGTCTGCCCCTGGCCGCTCTCTCTGTGTCTGCCCCTGGCCGCTCTCTCTGTGTCTGCCCCTGGCCGCTCTCTCTGTGTCTGCCCCTGGCCGCTCTCTCTGTGTCTGCCCCTCGCCGCTCTCTCTGTGTCTGCCCCTGGCCGCTCTCTGTGTCTGCCCCTGGCCGCTCTCTCTGTGTCTGCCCCTGGCCGCTCTCTCTGTGTCTGCCCCTCGCCGCTCTCTCTGTGTCTGCCCCTCGCCGCTCTCTCTCTGTGTCTGCCTCTGGCCGCTCTCTCTGTGTCTGACCCTTGCCGCTCTCTCTGTGTCTGACCCTTGCCGCTCTCTCTGTGTCTGCCCCTGGCCGCTCTCTCTGTGTCTGCCCCTGGCCGCGCTCTCTCTGTCTGCCCCGGCCGCTCTCCCTGTGTCTGCCCCTGGCCGCTCTCTCTGTGTCTCTCTCTCTCGCCGCTCTCTCTCTGTGTCTGCCCCTCGCCGCTCTCTCTGTGTCTGCCCCTCGCCGCCCTCTCTGTGTCTGCCCCTCGCCGCTCTCTCTGTGTCTGCCCCTCGCCGCTCTCTGTGTGTGTCTCTCTCTCTCGCCGCTCTCTCTGTGTCTGCCCCTGGCCGCTCTCTCTGTGTGTGTCTCTCTCTCTCTCGCCGCTCTCTGTGTGTCTCTCTCTCTCGCCGCTCTCTCTGTGTGTGTCTCTCTCTCTCGCCGCTCTCTCTGTGTGTGTCTCTCTTGCTGCTCTCTCTGTGTGTGTGTCTCTCTCTCTCGCCGCTGTCTCTGTGTGTGTATCTCTCTCTCTCTCTCGCCGAGGTCCCAGATTCGAATCCCGGCTCTGGGTCACTGTCCGTGTGGAGTTTGCACATTCCTCTCCGTGTTATCATAGAATTTACAGTGCAGAAGGAGGCCATTCGGCCCATCGAGTCTGCACCGTCTCCTGGATAGAGCACCCTACCGAAGCTTAACACCTCCACCCTATCCCCATAACCCAGTAACCCCACCCAACACTAAGGCCAATTTTGGACACTAAGGGCAATTTATCATGGCCAATCCACCTAACCTGCACATCTTTGGACTGTGGGAGGAAACCCACGCCCACGCACACACGGGGAGGATGTGCAGAGTCCGCACAGACAGTGACCCAAGCCGGAATCGAACCTGGGACCCTGGAGCTGTGAAGCAATTGTGCTATCCACAATACTACCTTTATGAGAGGGAAATGGTGTTGGACAGACCCGTTTTCTTTTTTGGGGATGTTACTGGCAGAATAGATAAGGGAGGACCAGGGGATGTGCTGTATTTAGATTTTCGGAAAGGTCCCACACAAGAGGTGAGCAAACAAAATGGAATGGCGTGGGATTGGGGGGGGGGGGGGGGGGGGGGGGAGATAATATTCTGTCATGGATTAAGGATTGGCCAACAATTAGAAAACGGAGATTAGGAATAAAAGGATCATTCAGCTGGTTGGCAGGCCATGATTCGTCAGCGCAAGGTGCAGCTATTCATTCACAATCTGTATCAATGAAATGAAAAATGAAAATCGCTTATTGTCACGAGTAGGCTTCATTGAAGTTACTGTGAAAAGCCCCTCGTCGCCACATTCCGGCGCCTGTCCGGGGAGGCTGGTACGGGATGTGCAGGTTTGGTGGATTGGCCATGCTAAATTGCCCCTTGGGGTGGGGTTGCAGTAATAGGGCGGGGGATTGGGCCCGGGTAGGGTGGTCTTTCGAAGGGTCGGTACAGACTTGATGGGTCGAGTGGCCTCCTTCGACACTATAGGAATTCCACTGTTCTATATGGATGCTCTTGACGCAAAGCGAGGTAGGAATGGGAGTCGTGAGGAGGACTTAAAGAGTCTTTGAAGGGGATTGAGTCAGGCTGAGTGGGCAAGAACATGGCAGGTGCAATATAAAGTGGAAAAAAACATGGAGTTGTCCACTCTGGTCGTAAAAACGGAGAGGCGGAGTACTTCTTAAACGGGGCAAGATTTAGAAGCGGGATGTCCATAAGTCACTGACATGAGTCACTCATGGCGCGGGGTGGGCGATGGACACAGTTTCAGAATAAGGGGCAAGGCCACTGAGGAGTGAGATGGGGAGGAAGGCTGTCGCTCAGAGGGTGGCGAATATTAGGAATCCTCTACCTCGAGAGGCACGTGAGGCAAGGTTTCGTGATGTGCGAGGCAGTTGTTTTTACGCAGAGGGTGGTGAGTGCCTGGAATGCGTTGCCAGGGGAGGTTGTGGAAGCTAGGGTGGGTATAGAGGGATACGGCACTGGGAAGTGCTGAGGGTTTTGGCCAAGGTTGGTATCCTGTCCGGTACAGGCTCGGAGGGCCGAAGGGCCTTTTCCTGTGCTGTATTGTCCTAATCAGTTGATCTCTGAGGGGCTAGCACAGGCCCCGATGGGGCGAATGAGCTCTGACCTGGGGGTGTCGGTTGGATTGCATTGAGGGTGGGCACTGACGTCCCACCACTCCGTACGGCGCTGGTTCCTCCTGATGTGATACACAGTTGATTTCCTCGCTTAGCTCCTAACGCTCTTTGTGTCTCTCTCTCTCTCTATTTGCCTCTGTCTCTGTCTCACAGGCTCAGTGCGATATACGGAGGTACGTACATGCTGAATAAACCGGTGGACGAACTGGTTTTTGAGAACGGACGAGTGGTTGGCGTGAGGTCCGAGGGAGAGGTAAAGGAAATAAACGCCTTCAATCGCTCGTGGGGCGCTTGGACTCTTGGTCTTTGCACCTAAAGCCCCCCCCCCCCCCCCCCCCCCAGATGACGCTGGCGTCTGCTCCCCTTGTCATTGAGGTGTCTTCAGCCGCTCTTTAGCTGCAAGATCAGAGCAGCCAGTTATTGAACGATGGGAAGTCCCGACTCGTGGCTGGATCTGCAGAATTATTTAGAACCCCGATGTGAGGGGCGGTTGTGCTTCCCCTGCTGTCTTTGTCAACGGGTCTGGTTTCTCTCTGGGGCTGAAGGTCATGGGTTCCAGCCCCCCCGCTCCACAGACACGAGTCCCCCAATCCAGGCCCAATCGCTCCCCAGGCCGGTATGGGCACCCTGTCGGAGGGTCAGTGCTGAGGAGGCACCGCACTGTCGGAGGGTCAGTGCTGAGGGAGCGCCGCACTGTCGCAGGGTCAGTGTTGAGGGAGCGCCGCACTGTCGGTGGGTCAGTGCTGAGGGAACGCCGCACTGTCGGAGGGTCAGTGCTGAGGGAGGGCCGCACTGTCGCAGGGTCAGTGTTGAGGGAGCGCCGCACTGTCGGTGGGTCAGTGCTGAGGGAACGCCGCACTGTCGGAGGGTCAGTGCTGAGGGAGCGCCGCACTGTCGGAGGGTCAGTGCTGAGGGAGCGCCGCACTGTCGGAGGGTCAATGCTGAGGGAGCTCCGCACTGTTGGAGGGTCAATGCTGAGGGAGTGCCGCACTGTCGGAGGGTCAGTGCTGAGGGAGCGTCGCCCTGTCGGAGGGTCAGTGCTGAGCGAGTGCTGCCCTGTTGGAGGGTCAGTGCTGAGGGAGCGCCGCCCTGTCGGACGGTCAGCGCTGAGGAAGCTCCGCACGGTTGTAGGGTCAGCGCTGAGGAAGTGTCGCCCTGTTGGTGGGTCAGTACTGAGGGAGCGCCGCACTGTCGGAGGGTCAGTACTGAGGGAACGCCACACTGTTGGAGGGTCAGTGCTGAGGGAGTGCCGCACTGTGGGAGGGTCAGTGCTGAGGGAGCGCCGCATTGTCGGAGGGTCGGCACTGAGGGAGCGCCGCACTGTCGGAGGGTCAGTGCTGAGGGAGTGCCGCACTGTCGGAGGGTCAGCGCTGAGGGAGCGCCGCACTGTCGGAGGCTCAGTGCTGAGGGAGTGCCGCACTGTCGGAGGTTCAGCCCTGAGGTAGCGCCGCACTGTCGGAGGGTCAGTGCTGAGGGAGTGCCGCCCTGTCGGAGGGTCAGTACTGAGGTAGCGCCGCACTGTCGGAGGGTCAGCGCTGAGGGAACGCCTGGGATAGGTGAGAACTCGGGAGAGATTTGACCAAGATGTCATGGAACACAGGGCAAAGTGTTCATGGTATTGTTAAAGATCGCAGAAGGTGCCAATAGCGACAGTAGAATGTGCTGACAGCAGAACGAGGGTCCGGGACCTCGGAGAGCAAAACTCAAAAATATCACATTCTTATCATTTTGAGTTCCCAAATATTCCTTCCCCGAATGTGTGTGTCACTGGCTATGCCGGGGGTTTGATGCCCACCCCTGACTGTCCGCTGGCTGAGAAAGCCTTGGCAAGCTGCCTTCCAGGCTGGGGAGGTTGGTCTGGGAGAGGAGGCTGCGGTTGGATCACCATTGTCCAGGGTTCGGAGGGTTCCTTGTGAAGGCTAACGGTAGTTCTCCGGTACTTTTAGATGCCAGCAGCAGGTGAGTCTGTGTCCAGGAGCACGGGGAACTGGCCACGTTGGCTTTGCCAAGCTGCGGAGCGAGGCACCTCAACCCCACTCCCTCCACCCACCGGCACACAGCGGCAGCCGTGTGTACCGTCTACAAGATGCACTGCAGCCACTCGCCAAGTTTCCATCGACAGCACCGCCCAAACCCCCAGGATGAGGGCAGCAGACACCATGGGGACCACCCATCGCCTGCAAGTTCCAACCAAACACTTTGTAGCTAATGAAATACTCCACTTTGTAATCCAAAGAAAGATCCATCATCCCAAACTTTTATGATGCTTTAATTGCACCTCTGGCTCCAAAAAACGTATTTGCCTTTTAAATCGGGATTCTTTTTTATAACACCTGACTGCAGCAGTCTCGCACACTAACCCAGGACTTTATCTGAAATTGCTGCATTCATCACACCTCCCCCCTTATAAACACACTAACCCAGGACTTTATCTGAAATTGCTGCATTCATCACACCTCCCCCCTTATAAACACACTAACCCAGGACTTTATCTGAAATTGCTGCATTCATCACATGATGCGTTTAAAATGGTGTGGTGTTTTCTTTTAAATCCGCTTCCCGCCAACAGGTCGCCCGTTGCAAGCAGCTGATCTGTGACCCCAGCTACGTGGCGGAGCGCGTGCAGAAGGCCGGCCAGGTTATCAGGGTCATCTGCATCCTAAGCCATCCTATCAGGCATACCAACGATGCCAACTCCTGTCAGATCATCATCCCTCAGAACCAAGTCAACAGAAAATCAGGTGAGAGGGGAGGTGAAGGGGAGGGGGGGTCCGCCTTCGGCGTCACGGGCACGTGACCGAGGCCTGGAGGGACAGCGGGCAGTCTGGGCCAAGACAGCTGAGTGGGTGGCGGGGTGAGGGGATCGCGCAGATCAACATCCAACCGGTGCCATGGCATCTCGGGGAGTGGGGGCCCCTGGTCACGTTTTGAGGCGAGGGTGGAGGGGGAGAAACTGCAGTCCCATTGATCCGGGGGAAGGACCTGTTTGCGGCTCAGTGAGATTAGCGGGTTTGCCCTTGGTCAGGATGCTGTAGCTTCGAGCACCCCCCCCCCCCCCCCCCACACAGTACAGACTTGAATGCAGGAAGTTGAGATGGGGTCAGTGCTGAGGGAGCGCAGCACTGTCGGGGGGGGGGGTCGGTGCTGAGGGAGCGCTGTCCTGTCCGGGGGGGGGGGGTCAGTGCTGAGGGAGCGCTGTCCTGTCCGGGGGGGGGGGGGGGGGGGGTCGGGTCGGTGCTGAGGGAGCGCTGCCCTGTCGGAGGGTCAGTGCTGAGGGAACGCCGTCCTGTCGTGGGGGGTCGGTGCTGAGGGAGCGCCGCACTGTCGAAGGGTCAGTGCTGAGGGAGCGCCGCACTGTTGGAGGGTCAGTGCTGAGGGAGCGCCGCACTGTTGGAGGGTCAGTGCTGAGGGAGCGCCGCACTGTTGGAGGGTCAGTGCTGAGGGAGCACCACACTGTCAGAGGGAGCTCATTTTTAAAGATTGTTTGAAAGGGGGAGAGGAGGAGCGGCGTAGGGACGGAATTCTAGACTTTCTCATCGACCAATGGCGGATTGAGGTGAATCGTGTCGATGTATTCGAGAGGAGAGGCTGGATAAATACACAAGGGAGAAATTAATATAGATTTGTGAGGTAGAGATGAAGGAGGAGGTGTGGGGCAGGATCACCAGCACAGAATAGAGGGGCCGAATGGCCTGGTTGTGGGTTGTAAATGTTTTGCGATGGGATGGAGGAGGAAACTTGTCTTGGGCAGACCTCGGGGGTCCGGGCCTCCCAATGAGGGACGCGGGGGCTTTACCTTCTAACTGAGGCCCATCTAACAAAGTGTTTTGTTCCCTTCCTGCCCCCCCCTCCAGATATTTATGTCTGCTTGATCTCGTACGCACACAACGTCGCTGCCCAGGGCAAGTATATCGCCATCGTCAGCACCACAGTGGAGACTGCGGAGCCCGAGAGAGAGATCGAGCCGGCCTTGGAGCTTCTCGAACCCGTGGACCAGAAGTAAGTGGACCGCGGGGTCTTTGCACCGGATGCCGGGCTCAGTGAGGGGTCTGAGATGTCGCGGTTCGGGGGAACGCTGACCCACAAATCTTGCTTCGCTTTCATTCCCGGATGTGGACGCGGCGTCTTTTGTTTCTCCCCGACCTGCCCAGTTGCCCCCTTCAGACCCTGGTGGTGAGCAGCCATTATGAGCGCGGCTGCAGGGCCATTCCACGGGGCAGTTTGATGTCACGTCTGTCTTTTGTTGACGGTGGGTTTATTCACGGAATGCAACAATGCGTCTGTCTGGTTCCTGTCAACCAAACCTGGTGTCCCAGCAGTCTCTCTTTGTAAGTGCTCTAGGTACTTCCAGTACGACGCCCTGGGCTAGTGTGCGGTCTATTCCCGTCTCACAGGCCCCAGGGTCCCAACATAGGTGAATTAACCAATAATTCATGTGGTTTCCTGAGATCTTTATTCCTAGACTGCTCCAATGACATTGAGGCACCGGATTTGTATGTAAAACATTAAAAAACTTTATTTATAACGAGTAGAGATTAGCATGTAATGGACATAATAGAACAATGGTCTACTAATCTAACCGTTCCCCAAACCCCGTCCCACCATCCACCCAGACATATACAAGACGGACACACTGTGTGTGGCTAGAAAAGGTTAAAGAATAACGGGGATTGAAACGGCTGAGATGAATCGTTGCTGCTGAGGTGGTAGTCTTTGTAGTTGGCAATCTTGGTTTGGATCGTCTAAATTTGTCTCTAATTAGATCGCTCAGGCTGTAATGCTTCCTCTGGGATTTGAACCCACTGACTTGGGCTTGCGCAGAGAAGGTTCCCCACAGATCTGTGCAATTCCAGCTGGAAGATATTCGGTTGCAAGCCCTCCGCTGAGAGAGATCAGCTTTAACTTTGAGTGGGACTTCTGCAGGCTGGCTGGAAGCCACTTAAATCGGCAGGCAGAGAGGTGATAGAGTCCAGGCCTGCTGTGTGCTGCCTTCTAGGTCGAAGCAAAGACTGAAAGCCAAAATGGAACCTGCCGCCTTTTCCCAGAAACCTTCCACGAACTTCTGAAGGGCTCCACCAATCACAATCGAGAATCGAAGACTGGGAATTCCAGAAGAGGCGATTGGCTTCCGACTAAATCCATCAAAATTACATCACGGGACCCTGCCACTACACGGAGGGGCATCCCCTTGGGCCAGTTCAAATAGCAGCTTGCAGTTGGGGGGGGGGGGGGGGGGTATTATTCACAAATCTATAGTTTAAAAGCATCCAGCAAGACAGGGATCATAAAGGGAAACTAGGATCAGACAAGGATTTAAAAGGTTCCTTACATTTAATGAAACAATGCCCCAGCAGGGCCAGCAGCGTGGGTTCAATTCTTGTACCAGCTGAAGGTATTCTTCTCAACCTCCCCCCCCCCCCCCCCCCCCATCTCCCACATTGTGATGATCCTCAGTATAAATTACCACCGGTCAGCTCTCCCCCTCCACAACACCCCCCCCCCCCCACACACACACACACACACACACTTGAACAGCAGTCTCTCTTTATAAGTGCTCCATTTTTAATAAGGGGAGTAATAAATGTAATTTTATTTACACGCGACATTTACACTGCCCGGTAGATCTCTGCCGGGTTCCTGTTCTGGACTGGATGACCTTTTGTACAAAGGCTGAAAGAGATCACCAGCCTTTTTGGGGGGGGGGGGGGGGGAAGAGAGAATGATAGCTCGTACTTCGCAAAGACCACAGGGAAGGCAATCATTCCCACGCCGTGCGGGTTTTTACACTAGGTACATAATTAACAAGCCCCAGCACCTCCCACCTACACCATAACAGCAGTCTCTCTTTCTAAGTGCTCTAGGTACGTTGTTATTAAACAAAGCCTCAGCACCCCCCTCCCTCCCCCCAGCCACCACAGCAGTCTCTTTTTTAAAATAAATTGAGTACCCAATTATTTTTTCCAATTAAGGGGCAATTTAGCGTGGCCAATCTACCTCCCCTGCACATCTCTGGGTTGTGGGGGTGAAACCCACGCAGACACTGGGAGAATGTGCAAACTCCACACGGACAGTGACCCAGGGCCGGGATTCGAACCTGGGTCCTCAGCGCCGTAGGCAGCAATGCTAACCACTGTGCCACCGTGCTGCCCCTACAGCAGTCTCTCTTTTTAAGTGCTCAATGCCCGTCGTCTCCCTTTGCACTCCCATTGACTTTGACAAATGGACAAAAAGGTCAAATGAACCAATTAAGGTGATTAAATGCTATTCTGAAGGTCACTGATGCCCCCCCCCCCCCTCCACCCCCTGATCTCTGGGCGGCCGGTGCGAGGGGGGGGGGGGGGGGGGGGCGGCATCACTGACCTTCGGAATAGCATTCTCTATTTTACACTCTTACTGTAAACCGAAAATCAATAAACAATTGAGAGGGGGGTGGCGGGACACAACCCAGTGCCCACCGAGTACGGGAGGCTTCAATTGAGCCGGTGGGCACCGCGTGCTCCTTCTCCAAGGCTACCCGGCTGCGAACATAGCTGTGGCACAGGGGGCACAGTTGGCTCGGATGTTCCCCCCCCCCGCTGCCTGGACCCTTTGGTGCTCTTTGGTTTAAGGGACAAATAAAGGGACACTGCACCGAGCAAATAGCAAAACGAAACTTAAAACATCAAACCAGAATGTGATTAACGGGGTTGATGATATAGTCCAGTCCCCCGTGGTGCCCACTGTGTACGGAGGACCTCTACGGCGCCCGAGCACTGCCTGCTTGTTCTCCAGGGACATCCAGCGACAAACATGACCGCGGAAGGGGGAGGAGCAGACATTGTTAATGGTGCCCCTTATTTTGTAGTTGTTTGGACTAGGCAATAAAACAATAATTAGCACGTAAAACAATGGGGGCACTGTGACAGAGCACACAACTTTAAAGGGTAGGCATGTCATTAAAAGAAAAATGTGTCAGTGGGGTTTGGTTCTTTTGAGTGTATCAATTAAACAAGTTGACAGATGAAAGTACACAATTAAACACTGGTCTTCATGTGCATCTTAAACAACAAACAATATAATTAACATACCTTGAACAGTTAGGAGTCAGCAACATTGATGTGTAAGGGGGGGGTGGGGAGTTCTGGAGTCACAGGTAGGCCAGACGGGGTAAGGAGGGCAGAGTTCCCTTCCCCCAAATGGGGACGTTGATGAACCAGATGGGTTTGTTTATACGGCAACCGATGACTGACTGGTGACTGAAACTGGCTTCATACTTCCCGATTTCATCAACTGCATCTAAATCTCTCTCGGTGGGATTGGACTTGATTTTAGAGTGTTATCGCCATGTGGGGGGGGGGGGGGGGGGGGTGCCAGCTAGTGCGGAGAGAGGGAGACTGGGAGGAAGCTGGGATTGTTCTCCTCGGAGCGGAGGTTAAGGGGGGGGGGGGTGTGATTTAATCGAGGTGCTCACAATCGAGAGAGAATTTTGATCGGGTAAATGAGGATGTTGGTAGGGGGGTCGGTAACTGGGTAAGGGGACGGTGCGAGATGATTTGCCGTCAAGGTGGGGAGGGAATTGAATCACGTTGAAGGGTCGGACTGCGGTGTGGGTGGGGGCAGATTGGTTGTGGGATTGGTTGGGTTAGCTCGCTCAAAGGGGGCCAGCGCAGGATTGCCTCAGGATTGGGCCGACGCGCATGGGCAGCCGCGAATGTTTCCGCTAACCTGAAAACGTTTGTCTCCTCCTCCACCCCCCCCCCCCCATTCTCCAGATTCGTTGCCATTAGTGACCTGTATGAGCCAGTCGAAGATGGGACGGAGAGCCAGGTGAGTGGGACCAGGGTTGTTCTACCGGGCACACACATTCCCCCTCCCCCCCACCTCGTTCCTCTGTCTGTCTACCCGGGACCCCCCTTTTTGACACTCCTCTCCCCCCCCTCCCCCCCCGAGGGAAGGAGGAGTTTCATTTCCCAACTTCTGGAAGCTCAGTCGCTGTTGTAATTATTCGGGAAAGGCGACCGCCACTTTGTGAGCACAGGAAGATCCCACGGTAATAATGACCTGGGTCGTCCAGTTTGGTTCCCCCTTCCCCGGGGGGGGGGGGATCGACCCCTGGGATGTTCCGTCTCCGTTTCTCGAAGGTTCCGGAGGCGAGCCGTTGGGATGATTACTGGGAACGGGATAAAACCACGCGCTAGGCCGCAGTATTGAATCCAGTCCTGCCCGCCCACTGCGCGACGGGAAGGATGTGACCCCCACGAGGGAAGGTGCGGAGGGAATTTACCAGGATGTTGCCACCCACGCGTAATTTTACCCTTGTGGAAAGATTGAAGAGGATGGAGTTGTCATCGCCTTTGGAGCAGAGGAGGCCGAGGGGAGATTTAACTGAAGTTAACAAAATCCTTCAGGGGTCCAAACAAGTGGATTGAGCAGATTCCGAGTAAGGGACTCGAGGAAGAATTCAGATATGCTTTTTAATGCAGCGAGTGGGATCTTGCTGTGTACGAGGGGAGGCGGCGAATGATTTCAAGAGGGGATTAGCGTTGCCAGGGTGGGGGGGGGGGGAGCGGGGATTGCTCCACAGACGAGCCGGCATGGACTCGATGGTCAGATTTGGATTCGCGAAGCACCTTTAAGAAATGGACCATTTCTCGGTCCCGTCGGGAGGGGAGGGGAGGGCTGTTGCTGTTGTCCGTGTCCAGATCCAAATGCTGCTGCAGTACTCTGGACGGCCACAGGATGCTGCCGACGGTACAACTTGGGGCTGCAGACTTGATGCTCAGCAACAGCAGCTACATTTATATGGCGGCTTTAAGAGTCAGAGAGAGAGAGACAGAGAGGTTTAGGGAGCTATTTTAGAGGTTAGCCCCATGCCCCCAGGCAGCTGAAGGCACAGCCACCAATGATAGAGCGACGGGAATAGGGGGATGTTCAAGAGGCCAGAATTGGAGGAGCGCAGAGATCTCGGAGTGTTGTAGGACTTCACACATGGCGAGAGTGGTAGGGGCTGGAGGAGGTTACAGAGATAGGGAGGGTTGTAGGGGCTGGGGGAGGTTACAGAGATAGGGAGGGTTGTAGGAGCTGGGGGAGGTTACAGAGATAGGGAGGGTTGTAGGGGCTGGGGGAGGTTACAGAGATAGGGAGAGTTGCAGGAGCTGGAGGAGGTTACAGAGATAGGGAGGGTTGTAGGGGCTGGAGGAGGTTACAGAGATAGGGAGGGTTGTAGGGGCAGGAGGAGGTTACAGAGATAGGGAGGGTTGTAGGGGCTGGAGGAGGTTACAGAGATAGGGAGGGTTGTAGGGGACTGGAGGAGGTTACAGAGATAGGGAGGGTTGTAGGGGCTGGAGGAGGTTACAGAGATAGGGAGGGTTGTAGGGGCTGGAGGAGGTTACAGAGATAGGGAGGGTTGTAGGGGCTGGAGGAGGTTACAGAGATAGGGAGGGTTGTAGGGGCTGGAGGAGGTTACATAGGGAGGGTTGTAGGGGCTGGAGGAGGTTACAGAGATAGGGAGGGTTGTAGGGGCTGGATGAGGTTACAGAGATAGGGAGGGTTGTAGGGGCAGAAGGAGGTTACAGAGATAGGGAGGGGTGTAGGGGCTGGAGGAGGTTACAGAGATAGGGAGGGTTGTAGGGACTGGAGGAGGTTACAGAGATAGGGAGGGTTGTAGGGGCAGGAGGAGGTTACAGAGATAGGGAGGGTTGTAGGGGCTGGAGGAGGTTACAGAGATAGGGAGGGTTGTAGGGGACTGGAGGAGGTTACAGAGATAGGGAAGGTTGTAGGGGCTGGAGGAGGTTACAGAGATAGGGAGGGTTGTAGGGGCTGGAGGAGGTTACAGAGATAGGGAGGGTTGTAGGGGCTGGAGGAGGTTACAGAGATAGGGAGGGTTGTAGGGGCTGGAGGAGGTTAGTGATGGGGATTGTGGGCAGCCAATCCGTGGCAGGATTTGAAAAGAAGGTTGAGAATTTTTAAATCAAGAATCTTGTTTCAACTATGTTGCGCAGAATCAGCCAGCGAGCTTCTCAGAGCTGGGCAGGTTGAAAACCAATGCTGGATAATTCACTTTTCCAGTGGAGTTGACTTCAGACGATGAGATTGGCACGCAGAGATGAATGAGTCTTTTCGGTGATGGTACAGAGGTTCCAGCAGGAGCAGGCAAATTGGGCCAGGTGTCCAACCTGGAGGCTGCGTAAACAGTAGAATGAGCAAAGAAGTTCAGCAAAGCCATATTGCTGGTTCCACAAGCCAGAAGCCCAGGTCACATGACTCCCACCTCTCCTCACCGACCCTGACAAAGGAGTGCATCCCTCCTCTAGCTCCCCGAGATTGTTAAAATCTGAAAGGAGGGGTCCTTGTTGGCCAGCCTGGGTTCTGAAATGCAGATGGCCTTTGTAAAACTGGCCTTTGCAGCTCAGGGATGATAGTTAGTAGCTCTTCTTGGATAACGAGGTGCAGGTTTCCCTGAAACATCCAAGTGGCTTCTTTCATTCCACAGACAGACATGGGTGTTCCGTTTTTACAATATTAGCAATAGCCATGAGGATATCTATCCAGACAGCAGTGGGGGCTGTGGCTTACTGAAGGCCGAGTTAGAGAGATTTCTGATCGATGAGGGGGTCGAATGTTATGGGTGGAGGGTGAGAGACGGACACGAACGTGAGTTGAGGCCCCGATCAGATAGACACATCGTATCAAATGGAAGAGGACTTGCGCAGCCTGAATAGACCTCCAGTCCCTGTGTAACAGGCTCGAGACAGGCTGAATGGGGCCTCCTCTTGTTCCTGTGTAACAGGCTCGAAGGGCTGAATGTGCCTCCTCCTGTTCCTGTGTAACAGACTCGAGAGGGGCTGAATGGGCCTCCTCCTGTTCTTGTGTAACAGGCTGGAGAGGGGCTGAATGGTCCTCCTCCTGTTCCTGTGTAACAGGCTGGAGAGGGGCTGAATGGGCCTCCTCCTGTTCCTGTGTAACAGGCTGGAGAGGGGCTGAATGGGCCTCCTCCTGTTCCTGTGTAACAGGCTGGAGAGGGGCTGAATGGCCTCCTCCTGTTCCTGTGTAACAGGCTGGAGAGGGGCTGAATGGTCCTCCTGTTCCTGTGTAACAGGCTGGAGAGGGGCTGAATGGTCCTCCTGTTCCTGTGTAACAGGGTGGAGAGGGGCTGAATGGTCCTCCTGTTCCTGCAGACGTGCCGGTTTGGCATATTAGAATTAGAACAGTACAGCACAGAACAGGCCCTTCGGCCCTCAATGTTGTGCCGAGCAATGATCACCCTACTCAAGCCCACGTATCCACCCTATACCAGTAACCCAACAACCCCATTAACATTATTTTTTTAGGACACTACGGGCAATTTAGCCTGGCCAATGCACCTAACCCGCACATCTTTGGACTGTGGGAGGAAACCGGAGCACCCGGAGGAAACCCACGCACACACGGGGAGGACGTGCAGACTCCGCACAGACAGTATCCCAGCCGGGAATCGAACCTGGGACCCTGGAGCTGTGAAGCATTGATCTTCATTTTAAAGTCTCTGATGTGATGTTATTTCTCTCCCCCCCCCCCCCCCCCCCCCCCCCCCCCCCCCACTCCAGGTTTTTGTATCGCGCTCCTACGACGCGACCACCCACTTCGAAACCACGTGCAACGACATAAAGGACATCTACAAGCGCATGAGCGGGACCGACTTTGACTTCGAGAACATGAAGCGCAAACAGAACGACGTCTTCGGCGAGGACGAGCAGTAGCGGGATGCCCCTCGGCGGAACGACAGCCGATCGAGTCCATCCACCCCCCACCTCCCCTCCCCACCCCCTTTCCGTCTTAACATTCCTCCGATATGTAAACGAGTGGGTTTGTTGCCTCGCAGCCTTGAGCGGCTGTCGCCAGGAGGCGCTCCCTACCTCCCCCTCCCCTCCCCCCACCAGCGTACCAGGGCGTCGGAGGGGCTGTTTCGCGAGAGTTAATTGGGTTTCCAAAGGGGAGGGGGGGGGGGGGGAAACTAATGTGTGACCTTGTCTCCCCTCACCAGGGCAGTTGTTAACCAGGTAAATGCTGGAGGACTGAATTAAAACACGTCAACCATCCTGTCTCTCATCGTTGTGTTGATCCGTCTCTTCACTCCCTCTTTCCTCGCGGTGGGTAGGGCGGGGAGATGGGTGGGGCGGGGAGATGGGTAGGGCGGGGAGATGGGTGGGGGGGCCCAGGCGGGCTGTTCTTTCCCAGGCTCGGTGCAGATTCAATGGTCCGGATGTCGTACTCCTACACTGTGAGGGTTCTATAATGGGGTCTGTGTGGTGTAGGTTCACCCACAGTGCTGTTCGGTAGGGAGCTCCAGGATTCTGACCAATTCAGGGTGGCGTGTATGTGTGGGAGGGGGAACTTGCAGGCGGCGGGTGCCCCCTCGTGGCGTCTGCTGCCCCCCCCGTGGCGTCTGCTGCCCCCCCCGTGGCGTCTGCTGCCCCCCCCCGTGGCGTCTGCTGCCCCCCCGTGGCGTCTGCTGCCCCCCCCCGTGGCGTCTGCTGCCCCCCCCGTGGCGTCTGCTGCCCCCCCGTGGCGTCTGCTGCCCTCGTCCTTCTAGGGGGTAGAGGTGGTGGGTTTGGGCGGCGCTGTCGAAGGAGCCTCAGCGAGTGGCGGCCGTGCATCTTGGAGACGGTACACACGGCTGCCGCTGTGCGTCGGTGGGTGGAGGGAGTGGGTGTTGAAGGTGGGGGTTAGCGTGTCGATCGAACGGGGGAGGGGGACTGCTTTGTCCTGGATGGTGTCGAGCTTCTCGAGTGTTGTCAGAGCCGCGCTCGTCCAGGCGAGTGGGAGAGTCCATCACACTCCTGACTTGTGTCCTTGTAGATGGTGGACAGGCTTTGGGGGGAGTCAGGAGGTGAGTTACTCTCCGCAGGATTCCCAGCCTGTTTTATTTACTCTATTCACAAGGATGTGGGCATAAAACTTGCAACATTTATCACCCATTCTTAATTATCCCTGGAGAAGGTGGTGGGTGACTTCAGGAAGCAAAGTACTGTACACACCCCTGTCAGCATCAACGGGGCCGTGGTGGAGATGGTTAGCAGTTTCAAATTCCTAGGGATGCACATCACCAAAAATATGTCCTGGTCCACCCACGTCAACACTACCACCAAGAAAGCACAACAGCGCCTTTACTTCCTCAAGAAACTAAGGACATTTGGCATGTCCACATTAACCCGTACCAACTTTTACAGATGCCCCATAGAAAGCATCCCATCTGGCTGCATAAGACCATAAGACATAGGAGTGGAAGTAAGGCCATTCAGCCCATCGAGTCCACTCCGCCATTCAATCATGGCTGATGGGCATTTCAACTCCACCTACCAGCATTCTCCCCGTAGCCCTTAATTCCTCGCGACATCAAGAATTTATCTATCTCTGCCTTGAAGCCATTTAGCGTCCCGGCCTCCACTGCACTCCGCGGCAATGAATTCCACAGGCCCACCACTCTCTGGCTGAAGAAATGTCTCCGCGTTTCTGTTCTGAATTTACCCCCTCTAATTCTAAGGCTGTGCCCACGGGTCCTCGTCTCCTCGCCTAACGGAAACAGTTTCTTTGCGTCCACCCTTTCTAAGCCATGTATTATCTTGTAAGTTTCTATTAGATCTCCCCTTAACCTTCTAAACTCCAATGAATACAATCCCAGGATCCTCAGCCGTTCATCATATGTTAGACCCGCCATTCCAGGGATCATCCGTGTGAATCTCCGCTGGACACGCTCCAGTGCCAGTATGTCCTTCCTGAGATGTGGGGCCCAAAACTGGACACACTACTCCAAATGGGGCCTAACCAGAGCCTTATAAAGGCTCAGTAGCACATCGCTGCTTTTATATTCCAACCCTCTTGAGATAAATGACAACATTGCATTCGCTTTCTTAATCACGGATTCAACCTGCATGTTTACCTTTAGGGAATCCTCGACTAGCACTCCCAGATCCCTTTGTACTTTGGCATTATGAATTTTCTCACCGTTTAGAAAGTAGTCTATGCTTGGATTCTTTTTTCCAAAGTGCAAGACCTCACATATAGCAGGCATCACAGCCTGCTATAGCAACGGCTCGGTCCAAGACCGCAAGAAACTTCAGAGAGTCGTGAACACCGTCCAGTCCATCCACACAAACCTGATCCCCATCCATTGACTCCATCTACACCTTCTGCTGCCTGGGGAAAGCGGGCAGCATAATCAAAGACCCCTCCCACCCGGCTTACTCACTCTTCCAACTTCTTCCATCGGGCAGGAAATACAGAAGTCTGAGAACACGCACGAACAGACTCAAAAACAGCTTCTTCCCCGCTGTTACCAGACTCCTAAATGACCCTCTTATGGACTGACCTCATTAACACTACACCCCTGTAAGCTTCATCCGATGCCAATGCTTATGTACATAGAACATACAGTGCAGAAGGAGGCCATTCGGCCTATCGAGTCTGCACCGACCCACTTAAGCCCTCACTTCCACCCTATCCCCGGAACCCAATAACCACTCCTAATCTTTTTGGTCACTGAGGGCAATTTATCATGGCCAATCCACCTAACCTGCACATCTTTGGACTGTGGGAGGAAACTGGAGCACCCGAAGGAAACCCACGCGCACACGGGGAGAACGTGCAGACTCCGCACAGACAGTGACCTAAGCTGGGAATCGAACTTGGGACACTGGAGCTGTGAAGCCACATGCGATCCACTTGCGCTGCCGTGCTGTACATTATGCACTTACATTATGTACCTTGTGTTGCCCTATTATGTATTTTCTTTTCTTTTCATGTACTTAATGGTGTGGTCAGCTGCTCGCAGAAAAATACTGTTCACTGCACCTTGGTACACGCGACAATAAACAAAATCCAAACAGAAAAGCCAATCCATCTTTAACCACTGCAGTCCTGGTGTGTAGGTACACCCACAGTGCTGTTAGGGAGTTCCAGGATTCTGACCAGAGACAGCGAAGGATGGAGGAACAGCCAATATATTTCCAAGTCAGAACGATGGGTGGATTGGAGGGGGACCTGAAGCACTTTGATTTGTGCAGAGCAAGATCCCATTGTCCAAGGGTTAAAAATTGGGGGCTCCCAGGGCTTGCCCCCCCTCTCCTGTTGTTTGCTCTTCCAGGAGTGGGAGCTTTTGCGCCCATCCATGAGGGCAGACGGTGGATGGGGACCTTTGGTTTAACATCTGATCTGAACGAAGGCTCCTCTGACAATGCAGGGCTCCCTCAGCACTGGAGTGCGCAGGCGCACGAGCCGGCAGGACGCGGGGGCCTCTGCGCAGGCGCCAACGGCCAATCCCTGCGGGCTGCCCCCAAAGCGCATGCGCAGTGCCGTACAATGGCTGCGCCAGCCCTCATGGAGGGCAGATACGCCTACGCAGTGCCGTGCGGCGGTCAATTCCCGCCGGCCCAATGCGCCTGCGCACATGGCCCACGGCGGTCTTTCCGTACACAACCTCCGCACTTGTACGCCTGCGCGGTGCCGTGCAATGGCTGCGCCCGTCCCATTGCCCTCATATGGGGCAGATACGCCTGCGCGGTGCCGTACAAGGCAGGAGACAGGAGCGTGAGGCGGGAGGCCGCGATTTCAGTGCGGCTCCGGTTTGACGGTTTCTCCGGCCGTCGAGTGAAGGAGACTTTTGTGTTTTCTTTTTCATTACCTTTCGGTGTTTTTGTTGGTCAGGGGGATGGCGCAGTATAAAGGAGCGGCCAGCGAGGCCGGCCGGGCCATGCAGCTGATGAAGAAACGGGAGAAGCAGCGGGAGCAGCTGCAGCAGCTCAAACAGAAAATCGCTGAGGTCAAACAAAATGGCGGCGGATTTAAAGGGACCGCGCTCGCTCTTAAAGGGACCGCACTTACCATTTCCTAAAGGGACCATGCGCATTCTTTCTGAAAGGAACTGCACATACTCATCTTTTTTTTATAAATTTAGAGTACCCAATTCATTTCTTTCCAATTAAGGAGCAATTTAGCGTGGACAATCCACCGAGCCCTGCACATCTTTGGGGGCAAAACCCACGCACACACGGGGAGAATGTGCAAACTCCACACGGGCAGTGAGCCGGGGCCGAACCTGGGATCTCGGCGCCCTGAGGCCGCAGTGCTAACCCACTGCGCCGCCGTGCTGTCCTTGGTGGAGGACATTCTGAGGGTAGACCGGAGATGTTCGGTGGTGCCCGAGGAGGAGGAGGAGTTAGTAAAGGAGAGGCCGAGGCTCCAGATGGAGTTTGGGCTGGTGCCCACAGGAAACGCGGCATTTCCGAGGGGCTGGTTTAGCACAGGGCTAAATTGCTGGCTTCTAAAGCAGACCAAGACAGGCCAGCAGCACGGTTCGATTCCCGTACCAGCCTCCCCGAACAGGCGCCGGAATGTGGCGATGAGGGGCTTTTCACAGTAACTTCATTTGAAGCCTACCCGTGACAATAAGCGATTTTCATTTTCTATATTTCTCTATGTTCTTCCTCCCAAAATGCATCACCTCACACTTCGCGTTGAACTTCATCTGCCACCTATTTGCCCACCCTGCCAACTTCTCCATGTCCTTTTGAAGTTCCACGCTGTTCCCTTCGCAATTTCCAAGTTTCACGCTAGCTTTGAAATTGTCCTCTGCACACCACGATCGAGATCACTAATATATAATCAGGAAAAGCTAGGGTCCCAATCCTGAACCCTGGGGAAAACAACGAGCCCGAAAAATACCCGTTACTCTCTGCTTCCTGTTATTCAGTCAATGTTGTATCCACATTGCTACTGTCCCTTTTGGGTGGGATTCTCCGAGCCCCGCGCCGGGGCCGGCACGCGATTTTCCGAGTCGCCTCGGAAATTTCTAAACTCCAATCCCGGCCTGTCCAACCTTCCCTCATTGGACAACCAGCCTATTCCTGGTTTGAGTCTGGTAAACCTTCTCTGACAGCTTCCAACACATTTACATCCTTCCCCAAATAAGGAGGCCGCCACCCTCCACAATACTCCAGATGTGGTCTCACCAGTGCCTCGTACAACTGAAGCACAACCTCCCGACTTTTATATTCAATTCCCCTCACAATGAACGATAACCTTCCTATTAGTTTTTCCGATGACTTCCTGTGCCTACTGAATGTAAAAATAGAAGTGAACTCTGTGCTGAAGTAGGCCATTTGACCCATCAATTATGCCCCACCATTCCTAGGCGGCACGGTAACACCCTGGTTAGCGCTGCTGCCTCACACGCCAGGGACCCTGGTTCAATTCCAACCTCGGGTGACTGTGGAGTTTGCACTTCCCATGTCTGCGTGGGTTTCCTCCGGCTGCTCCGGTTTCCTCCCACAGCCCAAAGATGAGGAAGTTAGGCAGATTGGCCGTGCTAAAATGCCCCTTAGTGTCCAAAGATGTGCAGGGCTAACTAGGTGGGGTTACGAGGATCGGGAGGGGGGGGGCGCCGAGGTAGGGTGCTCTTTCAGAGGGTCGGTGCAGACTTGATGGACTAAATGGCCTCCTCCTGCACTGTAGGGATTCTATGGAGATTACGACTGAAGTGATGTGATAATCCTGAACTCCACTTTCCAGCCTTCACACCGTAACCCTCGAGTCCCTCACTGATTAAAACTCTGTCTCTCTCGGCCGTGAACATACTTAACGCCCCGGCCTCTACAGCCCTCTAAGAACGAGGAGCAGGAGTGGGCCATTCAGCCCCTCAAGCTCATTCCGCCATTCAATATGATCATAGCTGACTTCTCGGCCTCAACTCCACTTTCCCGCCCATTCTACATAACCTTTCAACCCATTACTGATTATAAATCTGTCCCATTTCCTCAAATGTACTCAATACCCCGGCATCCACCACACTCTGGGGGAGTGAATTCCACAGATTCATGACGCTGTGAGAGAAGTAATTTAACCTCATCTCTGTTTTAAATCTTCTCTCCCCCCCCCCCCTTATCCTAAAACTAGGACCTCTCGTTCTAGATTACACCACCAGAGGAAGTCTCCGCTCCACGTCTACTCTGACAATGCCTTTTATCATCTTCTACACCTCAATGAGATCTCCTCTCACTCTTCTAAACTCTAGAGCGAGTCTCGGCCTAAATTGCTCAATCTCGCTTCATAAGCCAAACCCCCTCACCTCTGGAATCAACCGAGTGAACCTCCTTGAAACTGCCTCTAACGCAACTACATCCCTCCTCAAATACGGGGGTCAAAACTGTGCACAGCTCTCTGAAGTGAAAGACCCCACAGATCCACTACTGTCTGAGGGAAGAAATTCCTCCTCAACTCTGTCTCAAATGGGCGACCCCCTTATTTTTAAACAGTGACGCACTTGATTTAGTTTCTTCCACGAGAGGAAACAGCCTCTCCACACTGTCAATAGGCCCTCAGGAAATTAAAAGGGGAAATCGGTGAAGGGGGGAGGGATGTGCAGGTCTATGGAGGGGCAGACAGAGTAAAAGTAAAGTTACCGTAGTCCCTGATGGTCATAGGCTGCTCATCCTTTTGAGGAGTTGATTTAACCTGAGGATCTCGATACCTCAGGAAAGGGGCAAGGTTTAGAAGGTGGTGGGGGGCCTTTGTGGATAACCTCAGCCGGTAACGGGGATTGAACCCACGTCTGTTGGCCTCACTCCGCATGACAAACCAGCCCACTGAGCTAAAGCAGCGGGGATGAAACTGATAGCTCACCATAGAGCCAGCAGAGACCCGATTGGCCAAATGGCCCCCTTGGCCAGGCAGGTACGATACCACCAAGGCTTCTTTGTGAAGATTATCCCATTCAACACAGAGAAAAGTTGGCAGGACATTCCAGAAAGGTGCATGCTCTCCTGGGGAAAAGAGGACAGGTAGCTGGGGAAGTGTTCCTGGTCACACCGCATCCTGTTTT